>NC_084712.1:0-300000 GCF_033807575.1 Cydia pomonella
GATTGAAAATATTTTAAAAGGCTATTAAATTAATCAAATTAAATATTTTTAAACATAATAAACAAAATTTTTGAATTATAAACGTCAGTATTTTCAAAGTAAAACAACTCATTTATACCTACTTGGTTCGTATGAATTAGTGACATAATAAAAAAATGCTCTAACCCATTCTTGAGCTATAGTTTTAGTATTAAATTTGATCTATGAATTATATTCATTAGTATTATATATGGAATAATATTTACAACATCAATAAATTGCTCTGATAATTAGATTAAGATAATTATATGTAATACTGTCTTACTATTCATAAGTGCTTGTTGCTAGGCCTACATGAATAAAGTATATTTGAACTAAAAGAACTAGTTATATGTAGTTTTTTTTTTCACAATCCATAACTCCCAAGCCTTTGTCCTTCAGTACACCTGCATGAAATAAGATCTTTTTCGGGCAAGTGTGATGAAATAGTTCTTTTAGCAACGAAACGGCCAAGTTACTAATCTTGATTAAGGTGTAGAGTGTTTGAAGTTAGAGATTGTAGAGCTAGAGCGTATGATTTCTTATTGGCAACATTTTCAATGACAGTGTATTTGGTGTTATTTCAATTCTATTAGTAAAAAGCTTTATCGCTTTATTTAAGGAGTTGGGTTTTTTAAACCAAAAACTCGTATTTTTTAATTTGTAATATATATAATAAGAAGTCTGTGTACTTTTCAGATCTCTGGCATAAAATTAAGTTGGAAGGGAAAGCCTACAAACCTCCATACCCTAATTTAAAGGACGGATTTACAAAAAAATCCTAAAATATGTATTATCCTGCCTGACATATCAACACACAGCCTAAACGGCTGGTTTTAGAGAATCCAAATTTGGCACGTAGGTTCTTTACAAGGTCTAGGGGTGCACTAAGAAAGGATTTTTCAAAATTCACCCCCGAAGGGGGTGAAATGGGGGTCCAAAATCTGTATGGGGAAACAAGATTAGTTACACTATTTTATTCGAAACTTTACAAGAGTATTCCTAACGATAAATGAGTAAATATGTGTTTCAGGTTTTTTGAGAATTCAACCCCTAAAAGGGGGAAATATGGTGAAAAAGTCTAAAAATCAACATGGGTATTATTTCTATGGTTTATCGGGTCGCTGATTACGAAAATAAAAACGATTGTACAATCTAACGAGGTGGACGTGGAATACAAATCCCCTGTTGGGGTGCGATGTGGTTGAAATGACTGAATATCAATATGGGTGTCGTTTTATGGTTATTTGGAACATTATTTACGAAAATGGCATTAAATGATTTTAAAATTTAATATTGTATGTCATATGTGTGACCTAAACATACCTATACATGTTTTGTTAGTCAACTAAATAAAACTACGTTACATTACATTAAAGTTTTACAGAAACTACTTCCACGATGAACACAGGTATCGATAGGGTTAACCTTAAACTACCATTAGAAGTAAGGTTTTAGTCTCATGGTAGTCAAGTGACAATAATCATTTAAATAGAAACCGTTTAGTCTCCGATACCGTGCAACGTATCAACCCACTTTGTAGCTTTACAGCAGCATTGTAAACCTTAGAGCTAAGGACATCACCGAAACGCCTACCAAATGCAGTGTTGACTGTTGGAATAGGTAATTTAAAAATGCGTTTAGAGAGCAATTCAAAGTAATTATCCAGTTTAAACGCATATCTATGCATTGAGAGGCAAACCTTGTGTATGTAGAGCTGTGGGACTGTGAGGACTTGGGCTTCGGCGTAAGATTACCAAGCCTAAGTTAATATGAGGGTTTAAAAAAACGACGAAGTTCTTCACGAAGAGGTAGGTAGCCCTTGTGCTTCGCTTGGCTCGTCTTGGCGAGAGCTCTACCGTGCTCCCGGATACAAATATGTACGTAATGTGTGGAGGGGTGCTAAGCTAAGGGTGTTGCTGACAGTACCTGCGCCAAAGATGGCCCGGATCTTAAGCATGCCTACCATGGAAACCAGGAAGTGAGTCCAATTTAACTTTAACCCGTACAAACATACATAGTTGTATAAGTACAAACTACTAGTACTACTAGTACTATTGCAAGTTAAAAAAGCTCGTAATAATATAAAAAAGAAACGAGGAAGTGGGTAAAATTCAACTTTCAAGATTTGACCCGTACAAACATGCATAGGGATATGGCGGTGTCGCGTGTTTAGAGTCAGCAATTTAGATATTTGGTATTTAGTATAAACGAACATTAATAGCAGTCAGTCGTTCCGATTTCCGTTCCGACCCGCCGCGGGCGACTGCGCGCGCCGTGTGGGCGAGAAGGACCGCTCCCGAACATATACGAACACACCTTACGAGAAGAACCGCTCCCGAACATGTACGAACACACCTTACGAGAAGGACCGCTCCCGAACATGTACGAACACACCTTACGAGAAGAACCGCTCCCGAACATGTACGAACACACCTTACGAGAAGGACCGCTCCCGAACATGTACGAACACACCTTATAAGAAGAACCCTTCCGAACATGTACGAACACATCTTACGAGAAGGACCGCTCCCGAACATGTACGAACACACCTTACGAGAAGAACCGCTCCCGAACATGTACGAACACACTTTACGAGAAGGACCGCTTCCGAACATGTACGAACACACCTTACAAAAAGAACCCTCCCGAACATGTACGAACACACCTTGCGAGAAGAACCGCTCCCGAACATGTACGAACACACTTTACGAGAAGGACCGCTTCCGAACATGTACGAACACACCTTACAAAAAGAACCCTCCCGAACATGTACGAACACACCTTGCGAGAAGAACCGCTCCCGAACATGTACGAACACACCTTACGGACCGACAGGGTTCAGAACGACCGCGGCCGTAGCGCAGGGCAAACATTGCACACATAACTTACTAGTATCGATACCGCGGCACCGCTTGGTCCTGGTCTTGCATATTATAGTAATAACTTAATATTTCAATTTTAACCTTTTTTTAATTTGGAGTCGTAATAAATAGGTGTTATAAAAGTGAACTTTGTTTACTTTATCTCCTAATAGAGTCACCCGCACCTAAAGCGGTGACCCCGACGTGATATGAATACCTAACCTTTGATTTTACCTTCAAATTTTCTTATCTTCAAAGTTACATACATTGCAATTTAAATAAAAGCTTGTACTCGTAATAATAATAAAATAACGATGGGCCTTCTCTAGCGCAGATACCTTAGGTTACGGAGCCCAGATAGAAAACTACCACAACTCTTTATACCTGACGCCACTGGCCACAAAAACTCATCTGGTTAGTCTCTCGAACTCACTTTCAGCATCTCGACGGTGAACTTGGGGCGCGCCGCGTGGTAGAGGATGAAGATGATATTGACGATGACGCCGGTGAGGATGCCCATCTCCAGCGGCAGCGTCAGGCACAGCACGAACGTGCCGATGCCCGGGATCAGGTCCAGCTCTGAAACGGCGGAAACGAAATTAATAAATAGAAAATTCTTTACTTAAGAATTATGATAGTTATTAAAATAATAAAAAAATAAAAACACGAATGCTTCTCTAAAATGAACTGAAAAGTTAATACTAATTATAAAATTGACAATCAGGTTTTGTAGGGTTACATATCTCTGTGACTGTATCTACACGCTCTTCGTCTGCATTTTAAATATTTCACTTCAATTTTATTGACCCCCCCCCCACCCTCCTTTTTCCACGACACAAAAAAATTGCATTGTACGTTCAGTCTTCAGAAAAACAATTTTTTAACATACAGGAAGGAAACGAGTAGATGAATCGCCTGTTGGCAAGCCCTTTAAGATGGGAGCACGCTTTTTTCTTTTCTCGATTTTTTTATTATTCGAGAGCATATATGAGCTATTTGCTACTTAGAAGCTCGCTTAGTATCTGTACTCACTTTTAGCTCTCCACATGGGCTTGACGACGTGGTACTCCACCATGAAGACGATGGCGGAGATGATGACAGCCGCCAGCGCCGCCTTCGGGATGAACTCGAAGTACTGCGTGAAGAACTGCAGCGCCAGGATCACCATGATGCCTGCGGGGAGGAACGCACCGGTCAGCGGACGGGTGGACGCGGTAGGGACTGGCTATATGGCCATTTTCATTTTCATTTGTAGTTCAAAGCGCGAGTTAAGTTGTGTTTAAGTCACAGGACCTTATAGATCTCCAAATTTAATGTAATATTAACCATAACGACTATACCTCTGTGTTATGTTGTAGTAATTATTTATTTTAACATTATAATAATGTATTGTTCATGCCACTAAATGATGTATGTCATTGTAATTGTTGTATTGATTTAAACACAGGCCAACTTGCAGAATAAATTTTTGATTTTTTAATTTCACGTCTATCTGTCACTTTCTTGACAAAATGTACGGGATTTGATATTGGCCTTCAGTTTTGTGATGACAGTTAGGCGAGTAGCTCAGGGAACGGACACACGTACCGGTGTAGATGCCGTTGAAGGGCGTGCGTACGCCGGAGCCGTTGGACACGACGGAGCGCGCGAGCGAGCCGCCGCCCGGGTACGCGCCCATGAACGAGTTGGCGATGTTGGACGTGCCGATGGCGATCATTTCCTGCGTGGCGTCGATGGTCTTGCCGTCCGAGAACGCCTTGCAGATGGCGATGTCCTCCAGCAGCACGATGAGCGGGATCACGATGATGCCGGAGCCCATCTCCGAGATCATCTCGAGGAAGTCGGCGGTGGAGTTGTCTGCGCGCACGTAGCTGACCGGCGGCAGCGCCGGCACCGGCACGCCGGACGGGATCGAGCCTGCACACACGGCGGGTTACGTCGAGTCACGGGTCAACAATAGCGGCCGCGGTTGCACCACAGTGTCCGAACCGATAAACCCGGCAGTTGTTACCACGGGACAGTTGTGAAGCCCCATTAAGGCTGCGTTTCCACCAGAGATGAGCGAGGATGCATAGCGAGGGATACGTTTGTTAAGAACCAATAAAATCACCTCACCTCCTATCTTCGCTCAGTGTAGCTTTAGTCGGCAATTTTCTATTGGTTCTTAACAAACATATCCCTCGCTACGCATCCTCGCACATCTCTGGTGGAAACGCAGCCTTACGCGGTTCGAGAATCTGCATGCAATATTCGATACATTGCTAACTAAAAGTACAATGAATTCAGTCGATCGACCAAATACCGCAACGTAATGAAAATCACATGAAAATTCTTGAACCGTCTAATTGGGGCTTTAAACACATCAATAGTGTCATACAGTGTAAGTCTCTTTCAATCACGTGGTGTTAAAAAGTGACAGTTACTGTATCTGGGTAACCGTCCATAATACGGCTGCAAAGAAGCAAGTTTTAACCAAGGGTACCTATTATAAATATAGATATGGGATACCAAGCAACAAACTCCCACCAAAAACATTTTCACGTAAAATGTTGCCAAGACGAAACCATAAGCCTCGCACTGTCACAAAGCTATGAGATCTCTTATAGAGCCAAGCTTCTAACTCTACAAGACCTAACTTCATAAACTCTACACCTTAGTCTACATGGCTTGACCGTTTCGCTACCATCACATAGGCGTAACGTGAAAAATGTTTTCACTGATCATTACCTACTTTTCTGTCAAACAATAGTTCTTACAGTAACGAAAGCGTCAAGTCACATATTTTGACTAAGATGTAGAGTTTGAAGCTTGGCTCTACATGAGATCTGATATCTTTTTGACAGTGCGAGCCATATGGTTTCGTCTTGGCAACATTTTACATGAAAATGTTTTGAGCGTGTATAACCTATCTATAATCTATAAGTATATAGTACTAAAAGTTATAATGACATTAGTTTTAATGAACTAAATTTCAGACGGTGTGGTGCAACCGGCCGTGGCGATAGTGAATAGGCCAACACTCGGTAGATAGTCGCAGCAAGGTGGATGGAAGACGATCGTCTCTACTGTCGCTACTCTACTGTATGGTGGTCATGATTGGTGATATGAGGCTGATCAGGTGATTTACTAACCGCCTCTCACGTTATCAGCTGACAGCATAAAAAGAAACATAACGTCAGTTACTTTGATTGTTGTTTGTCCTAGAAACTATTCTTATGATGTGGCAGGTCAAGACGCACACCTACCTATAGGTATATTATGTCAAAATAATATTCGATCGAGTGAACTTTATGTAATCGTGAAAATGTATGAGACTATGACTCGTGCAAAAGGTTAGGTAACTGTGTCATTACTATACATGGTTAGGTACCCGATTACGTAAAGTTCGCTCGGCAGACAATCGAATTGATGATATATATCATCCTCGGCCCAATTTAAGAAAAAAATATACTCAGCGTTACTTTGTTGCTGAACTAATCTTATAGATTTATAGATTTTGGTTTAATTTTATAGTTGATAAATACTTAAACATGTCGATATATTTTAAACGACAACTATCGCAACCAGCCCCAACTCGCTATCATCCAAACAAACTCACGCAATCAAATTTTACGACATCGATAGGATATATATCTGTAAATTTGATTAATGACATTGCGATTCTTAAAACACTTAGCCTCCGATGCGTTATGAAGTGGGGTAATCTTATAGAAAATTATTTTTCAGTAATTATCCGTAATTTATAGAAAAAAATGTAGTGTCCTAGTGGAAAGGTTTCGTTCGGCCGTAGGCCTTCCGAAAGCAGGACACGGGGCCGGGCAGGACTCACCCATGAGGCGCACGGGCGCGGCGCCCTGGCGGGACACGAACCAGAAGCCGAGCGCGCCGGACGCCACCACCACCACGGCGTTGCGGCACGTGCCCAGCAGCCAGCAGCAGCGCGTCGCCCAGCGCTGCCGCGCGCTCGGCGCCTCGCCGCCCAGCTGCACCATGCCGATCCGCTGCGACACGCCAACACTAACATTCATTACACTCCTCTCCGCTCCGACACCGTCCTCCGAGCCACGCTCTTACAATACAGATACTCTATATTGCACAGCTCAATACAACAAAACAATACAGCAACACAAGTAGAGGTTAACAACAGGCGGTCTCATCGCTAAACAGCGATCTCATTGAGATTCCGGACAACCTTGCGGTAGTTAGGCAACAGCCTTATCACTAATCACAAACGTATTAACAAAGTCGTCGGCCAAATATAATTAGTGTTTACTTTGTGTTTCGTTTAAATATCTTGTTTCTTTGTATTTTTCATTTGTTTGTAGTTTCGCAGTGCCTTGGTAGTAATAATATAATGCACACAGCATACTTGAATAAATTAAAAAATGATTACATGTTCACTACTAACATTATAACAACGTTTTAGAAAATTACATAATAGGGACCAACTAAACACGAATTAGGCACTTACACTAACCTTTTAAACTACTAGTAGTACTTAATTACTAATTAGTACTACATAAAATAATACCAGCGCAAATTACTGTCTCAGATAAAAAGACACTTCACAATCAATCAATTTATGTACAGACAAAAACGGCGAAAAACTTTGAAAGAACTCCGTCTGGGATATTTGTTTGTAAGAGAGAGTGATTTTATACTGGATTTAAAGATTCTTAGTTACACCATAACAACAACAACTATAAAAGAGGCTTGAAAAATATAAATATAAAAGTGGTAATTATCTAATCGTCCCTAGATGGCGTAATCGATACGGGTCTTTTCTTCTAGCACATTGTATTTTATTTTATATTATTATCTATTTTTTATCCTATAACAAATATATCCACATACATGGATGAAACTAATTTGTTTAATTAATTGTAAAACCTCTCGATTTAAGACTCGTGTTGCTGTAAACAATTTGCAAAGTTTGCATGTGTGTTTGGGATAAATATTGCAAGCTAAATCAGACCCACATCCCATTATACGATGAGCTGAAACTGAATTCGTGAATGTGATGAATTCACGAAGCCTACACACAGTTAGAATTGTCTCGATTAGTATTAGTTGCCCGTTGGAAGAAGAGTACAGTCAGAGATAAAAGGTTGCATCAAAAATGTTATTTTTTGACAAAAACTTTTTAAAATATATATATATGAATCACCCGCATAGAGAGCAGCAACGCGATGCAAATGAAGCCGAGGATGGGGTCCCAGAGAGCGGCACCGTGCAAGTTGCGAAACACCGAGATCCACTGCTGCAGAAACGTGGTGCCCGTCACACTGATCGCGAACAGGTCCTTGACCTGGCTGGTGGCGATCATCAGCGCCACGGCCGATGTGAAACCCGACGACACCGGGCCCGACACGAAGTCAATCAGGAAGCCGAGCCCCAGCACGCCCATCAGCAGCTCCACGAGCCCCGACAGCATGCAGAGCAGGATCGCCTTCTCGGTCACGCCGTTGGCCACCTGCCACGTGAGCAGCGAGGCGATGGCGGTGGGTCCGGCCGGCACGGCGCGGCAGCCGCCCAGCACGATATACACGAAGCAGCCGATGAACGAGCCGTAGAGCCCGTGCTGCGGCGGCAGGCCGGCGATGTTGGAGTAGGCGAGCGACTGCGGGATGACGGTGAGGCCCACGGTGACGCCGGCGATGAGGTCGCCGAGCGCGTCCTGGCTGGAGTAGCGCGGCAGCCAGCGCGTCACGGGCACGCGCTTGTGCAGCGTCTTGCGGTTGAGGCGCCGGCGCACGGCGGCGCGCCAGCCGCCCGCGCACTTCTCGGACCCCGCGTTCACTGCATGAACAGTAATACAAACCAGAAATTATTTATTTACACTGATCTTAGGGATGTTACAATACATTGTGTTTCAGTTCATGTATCTTGCATGCAAGTGTGCAAATATATACCTAGGCAATAAAATGACAAAAAATAAATATAAAAGGTAACTACATCTTTTGATTGAACTCACTCGCTCTTCAACTCACTGATGATTTACCTCGCTCAGTAACTCATCTATCGCTTTTGCTGGTCGCATTTCTTAAATTATTCTTCTGAGAGACGTGAGCAGTTTTGGTAGTTAGATAGTTTTTTTCTGTCGTTTCGTTTTTTGAAAAATGATCAAAATTGTATAAATTGGCATAGAGGAAACTGCCAGGAGGGTATGTGGCACTTAAGACCATTGTGAGTTAGCGGTGATAATGACTCAACGAAATAAGTATCTTATGTTTTTTTAAGTTTATCGCGAGGTGTACAGCGAGCGTGTAGAGCCACTAGTGTTTTTTATACTAGTATACAACTTACTATCCTGATCTTGACTATCCTGAGTGACGAGTACATGGTGGCTGCAGTTTGGTAACCTCTCATTATACGCCGGTCGCTCGTTGCACTTCCCGTGTCGCAAACAAAACATGTTCTAATCAACTTCAGTTCCACCAAACAATTATACAAAACGCGATCTAATCTTGGCAATAAATTGAGTAAGCGTGCACGTTCAATCAGCCTCGAAATTGACTAGGCATTGTATACCTATTGAAATTTTAGTGTTACCTACCTACCTAAAATAGCGCGAGTGTTAAAGCGTATCAACTTGTGAGTAGCTGCGATTGCTTAGCGAGTTAGACTTTTAGGGGGACCAGTATATCTTTCATCAACTTGATCGAGCGAGTCATAGGTTTTGCGTCCCGCCTGCACCTGGTTAGCTATTGGAATTACATTCCAGATCAGTAAAAGTGGCAAGGTCGTCGTCGGAAGCTGCGCGCTGCCGCCGCGCTGCAGGCGCTCGGCGCGGCGTGTGCAGCGCGGCCCTGAACTTGACCGCCGCCGTAATGTACGGCCACGCGACACGGCGCAACGCTCCCGGCGCATGATGCTTGACCGACGTGCGGTCTGCAGCCACTCGTGCTGATTGTCGGCGATTAGGCGGTGAGAGGTGACAGGAGCCGATTGCCACTTACGTAGTTAAAATAAGTTTACCATAAGCACGGCGGTACAGACCTTAGTCTCTCCAGGTTGATTACAACTCGAGACGTCTCATATGCACATTAACTGTTAACGAGTCTTATAAGATAGGAACTAATACGACCTCGGCGTTAACTTGGCGCATCTTCAAGAGCTCTGGTAACCGACTACGTGGGTACGAGGGACACACATTTTATGTTGTATGTGAAGGTATGATGTTGTGTGTTGTGTTGTAAATATATTATGTTGTTGATGTACTCACGTATGTAGTCGTTGCTGGCGGTCTTGTCGTCGGGCGCTGGCAGCGAGCCCGAGGAGGCGTTGTGTTTGCGTCGCGGAATCATCCTGGAATAGAAAGTCGGCGTATAAGTAATGATACCTACATATATAATAAGTATATACATACCTAATACATACAATACATTCACTTTTTAAGAGGCAACAGGAGTGGTCATTTCTCCATACAAACTGTTTCGTCCGTGGTTTTTGAAGCAAGAGCAATGATTTTTTTAAAGCGCTAGTACACTTCAAATATTCGCAAAAACGGCGTAATTTACTATATATGGTATTCAAAACTGACATGAATTAGCCTAAAAAACAAAACGGTCCTACACAAACAATTTTATTACTGTTTAGTTCTTAAATTTTCGTTACATTTGGTTTAATTTTGGAGGAGGAAACAGTCGAGTTTGAAACATCGTTTATTGAGATTTTTACGCAGGATTTTTCGTCTAACCTGGTGTTGTCCTTATCGCACTAGTTTTAGGTGCCGCTTCCGTTACTGGGACGGATATATTCACCTAAAATATTTAAATCTCAGCTCCCGTATCTTCTTAAAGGCAGGCTGCCTAGTCCAGGGATGCTAGCCGAATGGTCCAGGGATGTTGGCCATGTGTCATATTTGTTGACATCTTGGTGACGTAGTCAGACATGCTTAATAGCAAGACCATTCGAAATATTAATATATACTCGTTGATGAATTTCGTTAAGGTAATGTTTGTGGTTCATATCTTATATCTTATGTTTTTTCAAAAAAGTGGTAGCCAGTAGACGTATGTACTAGTACCTATATTGTTTTGACCTCTAAAGCAATGATGCGTGCAGGTATGTGACCGTTTGTAGATCTTATTTCCTTGAAAAAAGTTCTACTAATAATTCCGAATTGTTGCTACAGCAATAATACCACGTGACGTGCAGTTATTCGATGTCAATGTCAGTGGCAGCTATCGCTATCTCCGTAATGACGTAGTCGTTAAGCCTGCAGGTGCGACATCGACAGAACTAATTACCGGTGTGAGGGTGGAGTCACTCGACAGTGCCTCGCTCGTCGCCTACAATCTATTAGCGGAATGAGAATCAACAATTAAACGCCAGAGCGCCTCCGGCAGGAACCCCCCGCCTCCCTTATGTAAATAGATTTGTAGCAAATACAATAATATACACTTTGTTCAATTAAATTTTAGGATACAAGGGTAGAAATTTACATTTTGGAATACATTTAAGATACGTATTGTTTTGTTTGTTGTTATGTTAACATTAGACCAATTAGGGATTAAATTTTAATATTCGAATGTAACTCTAGTTGCTGCGTAACTGCAGAGTTACATAAATCGATGATTGTTTAAATACCTATGGGTAGGTACCTACTTACTTTTGAATTTTGTATACGAACAGTTGCTTACTACTATATTAAATGCAAAATAATCATATCCTGTTATTCCAGTCCAGTATGTTAATTGCAAGCACCGTTTGTATGTGCATAACACTTGAGGTCTGGGTGAAATTCAAGATTTCATTGTTGACACTGTTTTCCATGATACCAATGTAGCACTTTGAACTTTAGAATGTATATTTGACTGTAGTATCTCAACTCCGTCCACATCTGATGGCTAATCACAAAGCAGAGTTACATCGTTTCACTGCCAGTCAAGTCTGACCACCGACTAGTTCTTAAGTCTGAGCACATATAGTTTGTACTACTGTCGGTCGGGATCAATTAAGTCTAGATAAGTTTACAGGCGACGAGGTTGTCGTCTAGCGAGTCTGCTCCGGCGCCGGCCCGCCCCCCTCCCAGCGCATCCCCCCCACTCCCTCCTCCGCCGGGTCCCGTGACTGCGCACAAGGAGCTGTTGTCGTTTAATTACCTCGTCGTAATCAAGTGATCACATTGCGCAACCTCAGCGGGTTCACGCTTTCTCGAACTAACGACGGGTGACACGGCCAACACAGTATAAAACGCATGTTTGTTATGTTGTGCTAACTTATTACGTGTGTCTGTCTTAACTATCTACATTAATGGTTTATTTTATTTTATTTCTTAGGAAAACTTACAGCTAAAGTAATAAAATAGGTTTCGAAATAAAAACAGTAGAGTTTGGCACAATGCTGTGTGTAACTTTGTTTTGGAATTTTGCATTTATATCTCTGAAAACGAATAAACTTTTTTTGGATTCTTTCAATTTTTGAAATATAGGTGTCGTAACGTAACAAGGGTTCCAAACCTGAGCGGCGTAATTCAGATGGCTCCTTACAAATGCGAAATAGACAATTTTAATTTATTCTAAATATTCTAATCTTTAAAGGTTCTTACACTATCTTACGATAAAACCAAGTGCCTTAAAAGCTTTGTTGACTATTGAATCAACGTGCCGATCAAAGATCAACTTGTTATCCAATGAATAGGCAAAAAACTTTTCCCAAAGTAGTTATCACGTCCTAAACTATTATCGATTTAGAATTTAGTATTATATTAGAAGTGCCCGCGGCTCCGCTCGCGTAAGTGAGATAAAGAGTTTGTCTTATGTTTAAATACCGACCTTGTTCAGTTATTATGTAAAATATAATTGAAGGGATGTTTACAAACATTACTACATTGGGCATAAGTTTCCAGGAGATCAATATATCTAAATTTCTCTTTTAATAATATTGATTAAAGCTTGATTTTTTGAGGCGAGATATTGCCACAATTGTCACAAGTTAGATATATCTTTATTTGTTTCTAGGCTCTTTATTTTTTGGAAAAAATATGAATAAACCTTTGAATTCAACCCCACCAAGATTTATACAAACTAAGATTATTCGGGGGGCATAATTATTTTTATTGTAACAGTTGTATGATACTTCTTATTTGTAACAGTTAAGTATATATTAATGGCGTTATTCATAAACTTGGTTAAATTTAAAATGCCTTTGATGATTGTTTGTCCTTGTCGGCAATATTGACATACAAATGTTTGTTAGAAAGTGGGAAAATTTTACAGAGGTTTGCTAAGTTTTATGAATAAGGGGGTTAGTTTGCACATTGTCAATAAATGATATGATTTGGAAAAATGAGAGTATGGAAGGTACCTTCCATAAATGAGAGATTATATTTTTTTCATCCACATAGTTGCAAACTATCACACTTCTCGTATGGGCATAGACTAAGGTTGATAGCACTTTTGATTTTTAATGTACAGTTGCACAAACATCCATTGCAGGCGGTATTACACCGGAAGGAAGGAATATCTTCCACAAACTATGACATTTCTCGTATGTGCATAGACTAAACTGCCAATAACCTACATCAACACTATCAGGCCTGATAACAGACCCGATTTCGGGTAAGTATTTGGCCCAAACAGAAGTACAGCTACATATGTATGTATACCTGCAAGTTCATTAGTGTAAAACGGTATCGTTGTTAAAAACTTTACTAGATTTACAATGTTTAAGCAAAAAAAAAACAAATTCCACCTGAGGTCGCCACTACCGGTACGTGTTGCAGGCGGCCGCAGCGAATCGTTCTCCAAGGGGTTAACTCAAACAACGAGGGATTGCGTTACTTGGAAGTGGAAGCTATTGTTCAAAACGGAGTGAGTCACTAATGACCCGGTCACCGAACAGTCCGGTGCGGTAACGCGGTCAGCGGCAGATATCTCATCAATAATGGGTATATAGTAGATGATCGTTAATTGGCAGCTTGGCGGGCAGCGTGGTGGTCGCGATACAGACGCCGCGGCGGTGGCTTCAGACAGAGAACTACATATGTGCAATCCCAAGTAGCACACGGGGTGGGAAATAGCTCGTATATCATATCTATTTACATACTTAAGTGAAATATATAGCCATGACTAAGTTCTATATATGTGGAAAGAACCCATATAGACCCAATATAGACCAAAAAGGAGAAAAATTGCAGCCTATTTTTGGTTCTAAATTGAATCCATAAGAGATCTCTCGATTACCTTAAGTGGCAATTAGAACTATGGGTGACAGTTATGCGCAGTGAACGATTTATATTGAACGAATGAATGCATTACAATTTCAGTTCGGTCAAGGAGTGATAAATAAGACGCCCAATTTCCTTTGAGTGGCGTGGCAACAATTAAGACAATAAGTTGTGTTTTTTAAAAGTGAATGTGATCTGCCATTTTAATTTTGGATGTACATATCTGTTTGGTAAAGTGATGAAAACTTCACGTTATACAGGAATTGAAATAAGCACAAAATCCTTGGGAATGATTTTTTACTGTGAAACTATAGTATGGTTTCTTTGTAAATTTCGATGCGCCTTTGATTTGATCCAGGAATATTTAAAAGGAGAGTGCTAAATCAAATGAGGAATTGATACTGATAAGAAATAAAACTGTTAAAAACCTGACCTAATGATTGTAGGTTACGTATAATGTTAAAGTAACATCGTCACAACTATCAAAGGTCTGTGATTATGTGTCAGTGTGATAAAATTCTGTTTAAAATAATTCATTTTCAAGGACTCCATTTGTAAACATGGCGGAATAAAAAATATTTTACAGTGTTTATTTTCACTTATTTGTTCTCTATTTAGAACTATCAGGTCTGAAAATCACTTATTTGTATCTTGCGAGTGGCAAAGCAGTGAATGCTATTGACAGAGGAGGCGCCGCAATAGGAAAAATAAATCTGGGGGCAGGGTAGTGCCCCCGCCAAGACGAGCAAAGCGAAGCGCATGGCCTACCTTTTCTAAAAGCGCTTCGTCGTTTTTTTGAACCCTCATAACTTGGGTTTGGATTATACCAGATAAACAAAATTCTCGGGATATAATGTCAATAGTGGACTTAATAAGCATAAAAAAATTCAGATGCATAGCTCTCATACTTAAGATTTTGTTCGTATCGGAAAAACCCCGTTTTCGTCACTGACTCACTTCACTCACTCACTGATGATCACCAAAACCCTTGGGGTACTTCCTGAAGTCCTAGGAAGCAAAAATTTGGTATGTAGCATAGTATTAGTATACAAACAACAAAAGAAATAAAAAAAATTGGAAAGATATAGCCCTTAAGGGGGTGAAAAGGGGGGGGGGGGGGGGGGGGGGGGCGCTGAACCGATTTAGATGAAATTTAGTGTGTAGATAGTTTTTCCTATAGGGAAGGATATAGAATAGTTATCAACCCCAAAATCACCCGTAAAGGTGAAAAGGGAAGGAAAAGGGCATTAGGGGGAATAGAGGAAAGTTTGTAGGGGGGATCAGTAAAAAAAGAAGATTGTATAAAAGATGCCCCCAGATACGTATTTCGGGATTTTTAATAGTAAATTTCCCCCGACCATTATATATGTATCTGATAAATATTTAACTATTTGGTTGTACCCATTGGTATGTATTTCATTGTAATGTGTAATCTTCTTATTCCTGTAATGTATTCCTGCACTACCTGTCACTAAAGCTTTTTGTTCTTTATATCCTGCTACCCTAAGGTTGTCTGGAAGAGATCGCTCACAGCGATAAGAACGCCTGTTGCTACCTTTATTTACATTGTAAATCTGTTACTGAATTTTTCTTCTGTGGTCTAATAAAGTGTATTTACTCTACTTACTTTACCATTTATATTAGGGGATGGAAGATTGTCATGCTTATGACAATACACAAAGAAGACACAAAAAGAAGTGAAATCCTATCAAAAACATTTTCATGGAAAATGTTGCCTAGACGAAACCATAAGGGCACTGTCAAAAAGTTATCAGATTTCTTGTAGAGCCAAGCTTCTAACTCTACAAGCGCCTTACTTCACAAACTCTACACCTTAGTCAAAATATGTGGCTTGGCCGTTTCGTTACTACAAGTATACTTAGTGAATAAATTTTGCACCTTACGCCCATGTGACAGTAGCGAAACGGCCATGCCACATATTTTGACTCTTGTTGTAGAGTTTCTGAAGTTAGGGCTTGTAAAGCTTGTCTCTACGAGAAATCTGATAACATTTTGACAGTGCGAGCCTTATGGTTTCGTCTTGGCAACATTTTCATGAAAATGTTTTTGATAGGATATTATGTATATGACCTAATTTTGGAACTGTTAGATCGTTAGTGGTTTGAAATAAGTGAAAATAACTGCTTTTGGTTTTCAAGAACCTCCTATTGAGACTTAATTATGCGTTGGAGTGGCAATAAGAGTATTTCTAGCCCTTAAAGTTGCAATCACTTTAGGTTCCAAAAGGGCCGTAAAATTATCTCTTTAGCCACTATTGGTGATATACTACTCTATTATACTAGTCATTTGGAATTAAAAGTTCCAAATAAGGGTATGTTCCCACTTATATGTAGAAGTTGCTTATAAGTGACTTTAGGGCCTTATATAGCACTATTGCTTCTTATTCAGTGACAATTAAAACCTGCATGCAACTTTAAGTAGCAAAATCGACTTTACCCAACCATAAGTAATAAAGTAGAAACAATAAGCGTTCCTAAGCAACTACAAGTGACAGGATGAACTCATATACAATTTTGAGTTGTGTTTAAAGGTATAAGTTTTATCAAACACTGTTAAACCACTCATTTAGAACATAAAGCTATAAGATAAGCTGCAAAATTCACTAATGTGCTGCTTGGGATGGCTAGAATGATGTCAAACTTCACTAATACTGCGTTGGTGTTGGACAGTGGCAGCTAAAAAGGACGAGGTGTTAAAAAGACCTACCCACGCTTTTTATTCTATCAACAATAAGGTTGTGTTTAATTTCTTTTGGACACCTATTAGTTTGTTAAGCAACTTCGCTGCTAACTGGTCTGGCAGCTTATACTAAACTTTTATCTTAAAATTTGAATTAACTTATCGATTTATATTTATCACAGTAGACGTTTGGTATTACGTAAGTAAAGGATTGACTGCGGGTGTCGCCCGGGGTGGATAGCAACAGGAGGTCGGAATGCGGGCGCTCGCCGCCGCCGGCCAAAGGCAACGAACACCGCCGCGACTACAATAGATCGCCGGGTTTTTACAAATAGCACTCGTCGTCGGCAGGCACAGGGCGAGAGGGCCGGCGGTGACAGGTATAAGTAGGCCGCTCGCAGGTAGCCCATATGGAGGGGATACTTTTTACGAATATGTATGATCATCCTTCTAGCGCTGTCTCGGCATTTTTACAAATATCAATTTTTCCGTATAGAGGAAATTCCCGAGCGCAGGTACCCGTACCTATCGTATTTGGGTCATATTGTTGCACGATGCTTTTTATTTTTACACGGCTTTATCTAAATGGCATGGTCATTTAGTTAGAAGGTCTTTAACTGATATTAAGATAAGCTATAAAGTGACTGATACAATACTCTCACCTATTACGTCAAATCTTCGATTAAGTTGGTAATCAATAATTCACTAATTAACGCGCAATATTTTTAAATCGTGGAACTCCCGCCTCGTGTCAATTAAGGCAGTAAATATGCCGTAACAATGGTAATTACGAGTTCCCAGAGAACGACCGATTCAAGTTACACCATTGCTTTGCATTGTCACTGAGTATGATTTATTCCTAATAACTTCGACTTCGAAGTCATTGTCAGCTTGTAATGGCTCCAAATTTAATGCCACTAATAACGAATTACTAACTAAATAATTAATAATGTAGAGAAAGATTGTGATTTCATGCGATGGCCAAGTCAATCTATTTATTTAAAACAAAAGATTTTTAATATTGGTATGGTCACTATAAGAGGTTGTTAGGTTAGCGAATTCCGTAACAACTTAAGACAGAAGATCCCATAAGTATGAACTGAATAAATTTTAAGAAAAAAACCGACTTCAATGAGGGAGGAGATTATTATTGATTTTGGATTTCATACAATGAAATTAAAAAGACAGCGTCGTACGCCTATTTATGTCTACACCTTGACACATTTCATGCTGCTTGACTGGTAAAATACCCACAATACGGTATTCGACTGTATTTAAAATAAATTATTTCACACCATGCATTAAATAATAATAAAAATAGCGATAAGTTTGCTTAAAAGAGTTGAGAAGTACCCTCAATTCCTCGTGGAATCCATCATCAGAACTGAAGCTTGACAAAAATGTGCCTTGAAAACCTAACTGCTTCACAAACATGCGAAGAGAACAAATTGCCAAACGTGAACTATGCGGCGTTGAAGAGTTCCATTCTGTTCATCACCAGCAGTTCCGCTTCATCAAATATCATTTCTACAAATGTCAATGCTTGATTTGATGATGAAAATATTAACATCACTATATATATATATATATATATATATATATATATATGCTCTTCACATTTGAAGAGTTCCCTCTATTCCTCATGGATACCATCATCAGAACTGAGTTTTGACAAAAAGGGGACCAATCTGTATATATATAGATTCAATCAAAAAAATAATTTTCAAAATCGGTGCAGAAATGACGGTGTTATGAAGTAACAAACATTAAAAAAAAACATACCAGCCGAATTGATAACCTCCTCCTCTTGAAATCTTGAAGTCGGTTAATTAACCGACTTGGTATTGCATGGATTTAACAAAGTAACGGTAGAAGAACTGAGTTGCGACAGTTATGTTTTTGATGACATCTTATTTCTTTTCATTGATAGTCCTACTTTTTTTCCTTTCCGGTACCTTCTACTTCTTGAATTCCATTATATTATACATATATTATACAGGCACACTGATTCATTCGCTGCAAATGTAACTTTGTAATCCTATACATTTATATGGGATTACAAAGCTATATTTATGCAGTTGGTGTATCTAGAAAACTGGACCGAAATTGCAAAGTATTTGAGTTTTTCCTTGATTTATACACTAAACACTAATTGTATTCTAAATTTGAAGCTTCTATGTCTGCTAGAAGTGTCTTAGAGTTTTGACGATCGGTCAGTCAGTGAGTGAGTGGCAAAATTAAGAAACTTTGACTAGTTCTTCTTCTTCTCCTTTGACTAGTTATAATTCTTAAACTACTGGTTCAAATTGAATGAAATTGGAAATATACTGTGTTTATACAATGCCAGCTTGGGTACTGAAAATTCAGGCTTCTAGTTTAATTTACAACGAAGTTATAGGGGGTCGAAAATGGCCTGAACTGCTTCGAGGAAAGGATGGTACGGCCGGGCCGCTTTTTTGCTTGAGTTGGCGGGGGCACTGCCGTGCCCCCAGATCACTTAGCATTTCCTTGGATTATTAAAGTGGAGTTCAATAGTTTAGTTTTATACTTAAATCAATTATTTACCTACTTATATCAATTATTGATATTTCAATGAAAACAACGAGCGTTCCACATTGAGGTTATATAGAGCAAGATCCCAGAGACCTTACTTATTTTCTCATGAATAAAATGTATGGTATCCCATACATTTTATTCATATATGAAGTGTTATAGGTAAAAAACTTAAGTAAGTCACCTGTTGTATGTAGTTGTGACGTGTTCGAATAGACATTTGTTTTGTTTGAGTGTGTCTTTTAAACATGTATTGTCTATTCGAACACGCCACAACTACATACAACAGGTGAGTTACTTAAGTTTTTTACCTATAGTATGTACTTTTAATGTCTGCATACTTGCTATGTATATTGGCCCGACGGTAATTTGTCCGGTACAAGGTGCTAAAGATAAGTAAGTAAATTCTCATTGCTGATTTTTACGTATGTTTTTGGAAAATATTGGAAAAAATTGATACTCAACATTGCCAGACCATTTCCGCCGGGGATAGCTTTTATCAGACGCTTTAAAGCTATCGAAAAAATATTGTAAGTTTACTTATATTCTCACTCTTGATTTGTATATATGATGCTCAGAGACGCAACTACTATTACAAGTAGCCAAACCAATTGGAGGGGCCCAATCTCTGGCCTCCGATTAGTCTGCAGTCGCATGTTAGTTTGTATCGAATGATACGGAAATAGGCCCCCGACTCTAGTTTGTCTCTGAATGAAAAAAAAAACTACATGCGTGAAAAAAGTTTTCATTTACCGCCATTTGACGTACAGTTTATCTTTTAATTAGTTTTAAGCATAAAATGAATATGTTTTGTTGTTTTTAAGGTAACTATAGCAAAAATTTCGTGTAAAATAAGCGATAAAAATATTTCGGTGACGCCACCACATATCCGCGAGTTCCGATTCGATTTGGCAACGATGCCCTAACGGAGGCTGTAATTTGGGTTACTGCATATTTTATAGTAAGTTTATAATACGTGTGTAGATAAAATAGTGTATGTAACTGTACATAATTAGGCATTAAAACACTCGTGTGATCTTTTTAAGAAACTCACTTCGTTCGTTTCTTAAACCCACACTCGTGTATTTTAATGACTTTTATTATGTAGCAGTCACATAAACTACTATTCTTTATTGTTATTTATTTATTTTCGTATAATTTTAAGAAATACCTTATACATACGTTATAATATATTTAGGTATGCTAGTTATAAAGGTATTTATCTAAGGGGCACTTTGCCTTACATAAAGATTGTTTAAGGCCAACCCTTTAACAACAACGGACGGCTAAGGATGTATATTGTTGAGGATGGACACACCCAGGTTGTGTAACTTGTCTGTTGAACTGTCAAAGATTATCTTTGTAAAATTTGTTGGCAATTAATTATACGAGTATTTGTGACCAACAAAATATAAAGTCATGTCAAGAACCAATGGTCAAACGGTTTGCAGGGACTTTTGTCATTTTTACTTACACTTACTCACCAAGAAATCTCCCGAAAGTTGCTAATCAGTTTTTCTGAGGAAAAGTATAATATTTTTCTTCAAATACTAGACTTTTTGGATGGTATTGTCCAAGGGCTGAATTTATTGTACTTTTACGTGAAATAATGATCTTTGGAATGTACATTATCGAACATATACGATAATTATCGTACGCCTGGCAACACATCTCAATCGGTCACCGACTCCGAAACAAAAAGCACCATTAACACATTTTTTTGCACTTAGGATTAAAACCAGTTAGCGGTCCATCGAATCATCAAACACGAGTCATGAAGCGGATACTCCCCGCGCCCGCCGGCCCCTAATTATTTCCGAATCACTAGGGGAATGATGATTACGTATTCTAATACTACTTATGCGGAATTATGTTTGCGAGGAATCACTATAATCGGTGTTATTATGGATGGTGGCGTAATTTGGGTCGAATTCGTGGCGCAAATGAACCAAGTAGCTGGGCGGGCGCATCGCATCGACTGCTGATATATTCTGACATCTTTGGCATCCATCAAGACAGATCGTCTTGGCGCCGAAGGATAAGGAGAGCCGACCCCACCTAATGTGGGATAAGGCAAAGCAAAAGAAGAGACCTTTGGCATCCATCAAACACATTCTTAGGTACTTATTATGATTGGTGCATAAAGCATCATCGGATAAAACAACGCCATATCTCTACAAGTATCTGCTACTACTGCTACGCGTTTTACATATAGAGCTAAGAATAAAGCTTTAAAAATTTGAAGCCTTTTCTCATCCGCCAATACTAATACCTGACTGTAAAATATATCTCTCTAGGGAAGAAGGAAAGCACAACTTAACAAACAAATATCTTACATACAATAACTATACCTTACATGAAAGTATAAATAGCGGTTTTATACCAGAAAGCATTCTATATCAGGTGACCAGAGTATGAAGTACCTGTCTAGTAATAGTAAAGTTTGCTGGTGCTATGAGTGAATAACAGCTGCAGTGCTGGGAAGCCGTCGCCAGGTGTCCGCCGTCACGAGCTGCTGGTGGAAGCCGGCGGCCTTCCGCTCCGACATGCTGCCAGTCGCACTTAGAACTAACGACTAATCATGAGGATTTCATAATGTGCTGTAGTGTATCACGAGACGTGATTATCAAGATGGCGCTCGAACCGGAAGTTCCGAGTTTTAGTTATTCGACCTATTTCCAATATGATACTGATGTGTCAGTGTCAAAAGTGACATTTTTCAACCAAGAACTCCCAGTTCCAGTTCGATCGCCATCTTGATAGTCATGTCTAATGACTAATTCCTTTGTTTTATGCTCATTCATATTGTTTGAAGTGTAATGTCGATAGCTTATTATACAAAAAATAATGTGGGAGTGTGCAGTGAATGGAAAATTAATCTTGAAACGCGTTTAAACACCATTTTGGAGTCAATGGCCGGTAGTCCACGTGCTACTTGTAAAGTCCAGCTATCGCTTTACATCATCATCAATGGCCACAGCATCCTTGTCGGATGATTGTTGCAACGTTAATGCAGCTTCGCTTATGGCTTAGCAACCCAAGAGCTGATAAAATCACCGTATATACACTGTCTTGTACTAACCGTACAATTTTAGTCGTATTTAAAGCTCTTAATACCTGTATGCCTGTGTACGTACATAACTTTTTTTATACTATGTCGGTGGCAAACAAACATACGGCCCGCCTGATGGTAAGCAGTATCCGTAGCCTATGTACGCCTGCAACTCCAGAGGAGTTACATGCGCGTTGCCGACCCTAACCCCCTCTCACCCCTCGTTGAGCTCTGGCAACCTTACTCATCGGCAGGAACACAACACTATGAGTAGGGTCTAGTGTTATTTGGCTGCGATTTTCTGTAAGGTGGAGATACTTCCCCAGTTGGGCTCCGCTCTAGATCTGGAATGACATCCGCTGTGCTGTGCCCTACCACACAGAGCGAGATGACATTCACAATGCCCATACCTCTCTTGTGGACGTAGTTTAAGGACGTACCCGGGTCCAAACGGGTTTCTTTTTGTTAACCTGTTTATGTGCAATAAAGTGACATAAGTACATACATACATTATTACCTTGATACTGGCAAAATATTCCCACTGGATTGAAGCCATAATTTTAAAAGAATGAATGAACAGATCTAAGAACTAACATTCGTATTGGCCTGTCAATCTAAGTTTAAATGTGCAGTGTGTTTAGGTTACAAAAAAAAGTACTAGATGCTACTTTTTAGGGATGCAAAAAACGGAACCCTTATAGATTCGTCATGTCCGTCTCTGTCCGATTATGTCACCGCCACTTTTTTTCGAAACTATAAGAGCTATACTGTTTAAACTTGGTAAGTAGATGTATTCTGTGAACCGCATTAGGATGTTTACACAAAAATAGAAAAAAAAAACAGTAAATTTTGGGGGTTCCCCATACTTAGAACTGAAACTCAAAAAATCTTTTTTCATCAAACCCATACGTGTGGGTTTGTTGAGGTTGAGGTTTCTAATATCATTTTTTTATGTGTGCCCCCCCCCCCCCCCCGTAACTTCTAAAATAACAGAATGAAAAATCTAAAAAAAAAATATGATATACATTACCATGCAAACTTCCACCGAAAATTGGTTTGAACGAGATCTTGTAAGTAGTTTTTTTAATACGTCATAAATGGTACGGAACCCTTCATGGGCGAGTCCGACTCGCACTTGGCCGCTTTTTTATTGAATTTACAAGTTTGAAAACTCGCCGCAGAAAAAGGGAAATCAAAACTATAGGTAGATACCATCAACAACCCATTCCACAAAGCGCCCTCTGTAGTAAGTAAGCTCTTGGTAGATTTTCCAAAGACTTTAAAATCGACAATATAATTCACAACAACATGTCGACTTGCGTTTACACACTTTCTGAATCATAAAATACATAATTTATTTAAGCTTAAACGCCTAACATCTTATTTAAGACCGTCACATCACATGACGCCCGCCGTCTTATTGTTTCTTCTGCGATTTCTTCTCATCATTCTAGCCTACGGTACGGGATTAGGAGCTCACGTGCGTGTCAGCTCGCAAACAACTTATATAATTACTTTACGCGTTTAAACTATATTTAGTCGACAGGAAACAAAACGTAAACAAAGCATGTGACACAACGCTTACTTAATACGTGTGCGGCTTAATTGGTTACAAACTTAACAGCGTCACGGCTGAGACATTAATTTGCATGCTAATGAGCATGAGGCAAATACACTGATTTTAATGATATAATTATCGCAATGGTGATTATTAAATGAATTAAATGATCGTGTCGCGTTCGCCACGCGATTTTGATCTGACAAGGGGCAATTAAATTTTTTGTTTAAGTACGAGTAGGTATAGCGTATCCCTTAGGTAACAAAAGTAATGTAAACAAACAAAACCACGTGACCGTGAATAATCAGTTCTTGGAATTTTTTTTCGTAGGTCCCTCGGGGGAGTGTAAATTCAAAAAGTAGACTGAATCAGGCTTCTGTGTATATTCGAAAAACTGATTATTCACGGGTAGGGTCGGTTTTTTGGATATAATGTCTGTACTACATTGATACTGCTCACGAGCCGGTGCTCTTAAAATGAGGTTTAAATGTATTAAAATATACCGGGTTAGTCCTGCAACAGGAACACAAAATTAAACTCTAGGCTGTAGCCGTATTCCTCAAACTGACCAACATTTGTTCAGCGACTTTTAAAAATAACTTGTGTTTTGATTTTTAACACACCTTACATTAAGGAAGTATTGTTTAGTGTAGTTAAGAAGTAATAAAATAAATAAATAAAGAATAAGTATTATAGGGCATTATTACACAAATTGACTAAGTCCCACAGTAAGCTCAATAAGGCTTGTGTTGAGGGTACTTAGAAAACGATATATATAATATATAAATATTTATAAATACTTAAATACATAGAAAACACCCATGACTCAGGAACAAATATCCATGCTCATCACACGAATAAATGCCCTTACCAGGATTTGAACCCGGGACCATCAGCTTCGTAGGCAGGGTCACTACCCACTAGGCCAAACCGGTCGTCACAAAGTCTAAGACTTCATATCATTTTAAAATAAATAAATTAATATTATGGGACAAACTTACACAAACCGACCTATCCTCACAGAAAGCTTAGTAAGCCTTGTGTTGTGTACTACACGACGATATATTATAGATAGATATAGATACAGTGAAATCTAGTTAATTGAGGCCTGAATAAATGGAAAACCTCAATAATTGCAACCAAAAGTCCGGTCCCGGTGCCTTGGGACCAAAAGGCCTCTATACCTAACTGAAATAATGGAACCTCTTTAAATAAAATTCAGATTATAGAGCTTTTCTTAATTGCCTCTGTAATTGACCTAAGACCTAAGAAGACAATTGCAACTAAGACCTTTATAATTGAAACAGTGCTAATAAGGTCCGCTATTTTAGCCCTTCATCTTATTACCTCTATTATTGATACGAGGCGTATGTATTACCTCTGTAATTGAAAAATATTATTATAATAATAATAAATATATTTTAAAATAATTCATATCTTTAATTAATACCATTTTTTTTTATTGGGTATCTGTAGGTAAAGTAGTTTTGTTTAAATCAATTAAATTACACATTCAGTTACATAATATGTTTTACATTTCAATAAAACTCTCTTCTACAATTCACGGTAAAAATTTAAAACTATTATAACAAAATAGAAAAGTAATTGTGTTGTGTTGCTGGGTGTCCATGATTGTAGATACTCAAATATGTCCTTACCAAAAAGTTAAATAACAGAAAAGAAGCGTGATTGTTTTACTTAATATGATGATGAACGATTCATTAACATTTACTGATTGCGTAGGCTGTAGTCCTGCTCACGTCTCATGAATTACTCTGTATATGTTACATATTAACACTAAAATTCGCATTTCAAAATAACTTCCACACTCAAATTTATTTACGAAGGTATAATAGAGAACTATCTCTTTTTATAAAAGTGTTACTCAATTTCTCCAAAATATCAAAAATGCACAACGTTAATATTCAAGTTTCCACTTCTGCCGGCACTCCCGGAGTGCAACCCGTTTTTTTTTTGTTTTTTCATTTCATTTCATTTAATCATTTAAAACCTTTTTTATTCGCTGGGTAGGGGTACTTAAGGGATAAGAAACAAGCCAAGTAACAATACACTAATAGTAACTTAAGAGTTAGGTAGAGGTAGGTAAGTGAAATGAAAATTGATTAAAAATATTCCCAACTTGTTCCATATCTAATCAATATATTTGTTATGTCACTTAAAGTAAGCATTTGTCATCACTCATCAGAGTTATCTCTAGATATGGCTATCTTTCGCCTAACAGAGCTGTCGCCGTCATCGTCATTTCGATGACAGTGCGTATCAATTGCGTATCATAGATACGATAACTTATCGGGAGGAATTTTCTATTGGCACTGACAACATAAAGGCACCAGCCAGCCGGCCTAGCCAAGGTGACAATCGCTATCGCTTCGACAGCGAAACACTTTGTGTCTCTCTATCACCCTTCCGTATTAGTGCGACAGTGACAGTTGTGTTTCGATCGCTACGGAGCGTAAGCGATTTGCACGTTGGCTACGCGGCCTGAAAGCCTGCCGTCAACATCAAAAAAACGAATATCAGTATCTGCCTCTTTCGGCCCTATTCGAACAATGCTTTTAAAAAGTCACAGCGATACGATACCGATCTGTTAGTGTAAAAGGTGACGTTTTTTGGTTGAAGAAATGTCACTTTTGACACTCACAGATCGGTATCGAATCACTGTGACTGCATAAGCATTATTCGAACCAGGCCGTCTATCGCTCAAATACGCAAGGGCGGTTGAAAGGCAGATAACGATTTTGAAATTTTCGGTGTTGGCGGCAGGGCCTCTGTACATCCTCAGTAGATCAACGTTTAGTTAAGGATATTTTGGTAGGATAGATAATATTAAGTAGGTATGGTTAATGTTCTGAAACCATTTGTGTTGCAAAATGTGCATAATAGGTACCTGTTTGATGATAGGTACATATAATATTTTTTTACTTTGTTTGTCTTTTTTCTATAAACTTAATAGGTAGGTAATGTAAATGTATAAATTTTAACAGACAGTTATTTACATAATGCATTTATATCACTTGGGATGTAGGTGAGATGTAGTGCTAGTTTTTAGGCAAGTACATGATATATTATATTTGTCTATATTAGTTTTCTAACATTTGGTTTGTTAGTAAAAAGGTTAGCCAAGTCAAATCTTGAACTTGAATTGCCAAAACCCAAACCCAAGTGTAAGAAATGCATTATTTAAAGAATGCTTTGTTTGAATTTCAGAATTTATATCAATACCAACCTATTAAGTAGCAAACATTATGGTAGTATCAAGAAACGAGTAATTGTTACACCTATAAATTGTATAGTCGTGTAACTAAAATTTCTGGATTTTCTACACAGAACTTGGCACCTATATATAAATCTCAATCTTTTGTGCGCGACGTCAACAACGACGCATTATCTGGATATGGAGCTTGTCTCATTTCACTTTTATATTTTTGTTGTGATATTGTGTTACCTACTTGAATCTTCTTGTCTAATTTTATATTATTTCTGAACTTCGATGGTCTGCCGGCGGCTAGGATCGGGCGACTTTTAATGGAACGACATCTTTCTATATATTAACAGCTCTCAAATTTCAGATACATATGTAGGTCATAATATATGTCCCGTACCTACCCGCCAGGGCGGCGCCACAGTCATGCACATGCGAATACGTCGCGAATGTGACATTGTTGGTAGCAAAAACTTCGCGAAATGGTAAACAGCAGTTTTTGCCCTGGTTTTGTCACGTAGCACTATAGTTACAGAAGTTTTGCCATAATAATTACTTTTTGCTGCTACAAGTTTTTTGGCACACAATAAAAGTTAGTTACGTACAAACAGTAACAGTCTTAACTGTCCATCGGTGGACCTTATATCGTTCGTAATAAGGTCCACCGATGGACAGTTAACAGAGTGGGCGATGGTGTATATATACTTCTTGCACTGTCATCGAGTCTCTGGATCATACTTGTATAAGTTGTATATTATGCTGGTCAACCTGTTGTTAATCCTTTTAATTTGTGCGTAGGTTACAAGTAGATACTTGTTTGAAAAACGATTACGTAGATTAGTTACAACAGTTTATATCGGAATACTCATAGGGACAATTGCAGCTGACAAGCAGCCTGGAAAATAAATGAAATGAAAACAAAAGAAGTACCTACAGATTAATCGTACTTTAAATGGGGAGTGTGTGTCAAACTTGCGTGTAAAGACAAAAATCCTGCATAAATACCCACAAGAGTCGCATTTGGATGTAAATGTTTTGAGAAAATCTAAATTTACTCTTACACAAATCCATCCGCAACTGCCTGGAGAGTGGGGATATATGAAAGACAATGGAATGATTTCCAGCGGATCTATATCTGTCACAACTGAGAAAATAACATATTATGTAGGACAAAGCATGTTTAGAATTATATACACATATATATTACGTTACATATTCGTTCGAGTCGACCGCCGGTCTTTTCTATTATAGGTACCAGGTCTGTGGCAAACAAGTATACAGAAGTGTTACTGTGTGCCTTTAAAGAAATAAAACAGAACCCGTATAAGGTTACTCATGTGTTTGTTGGTTTGTGCGTCCATCTGTCAGAAACCCACAAGAATGATAAACGCTTTTACGAATAAAATATTCTTTGTGTGAAATGTAAAAAAATGTGTAATTTCGTAGTTTTTTGTACAACCTAGCAGAGACATCCTTCCGTAAGTCCTGCGAGCTGCCTTTAGGGTTGCCATTCGTCAGGATTTTCCCTGATGATGTCAGGATTGTTGGCCCTTTGTCAAGAATGCGACGGACTTGGCTGATTTTAGAAACCTAACTACTGGACAGAAGCTAGCTAAAAGCTATCTTGGATAGAGGAATGGAAAGGTTTATGCTTTAGCATATGATGGCGAAATTTTCTTGGCAAAAACATAAAGGTACAAGATTTTAAAAACTTCAAGTTATGCCTCCTTACATATCTTAAAGTTTTTAAAAATCTCGCTTGGTCCTTATCAAGTCATCCCGCTATCAACGTGCGCGCGCGCAACATGTCACGATAATCCCCGGCCGCTGCGCAAAACACGAGCACATGTCGTTGACAACTTACTGCTGTTTGTTCCTCCCACGTGTGAGATAACACCTGCGAGAGCACGTATTTGTCACACACTAATATTGGACTAGGGCAATCCGAGTAGATAATGTAAATATCTACACTGAAAAAAACAATTAGGTAAACTCATTGAGTAGGTAATCCAAAAATAACTGAACTTAAGAAGTAATAAATAAATATTTTTTACAATACACTTGCTCGTAACGTGGAACTTATTGAACCGCTTTTAGGCTCATAATCGGAAATATTACGCACGTGTGCTTTTTTATGCAGGGGGGGTCACCTCTCTCTGTAGCTGACTGAGTACAGTCAGTTGAAAAATAATTCTCAAACATGGTCGAAAATTGTCGCATTTTGCTCGTAAATCGAACACGCAAAGTGGCCAACTTTCAGCGGTGTGGACGCAGCAGACGATATACAATTCCATTTTTAGGGTTCCGTAGCCAAATGGCAAAAAACGGAACCCTTATAGATTCGTCATGTCCGTCTGTCTGTCCGATTATGTCACAGCCACTTTTTTCAGAAACTATAAGAGGTATACTGTTCAAACTTGGTAAGTAGATGTATTCTATGAACCGCATTAAGATTTTCACACAAAAATAGAAAAAAAAAACAATAAATTTTGGGGGTTCCCCATACTTAGAACTGAAACTCAAAAAATCTTTTTCCATCAAACCCATACGTGTGGGGTATCTATGGATAGGTCTTCAAAAATGATATTTAGGTTTCTAATATCATTTTTTTCTAAACTGAAAAGTTTGCGCGAGAGACACTTCCAAAGTAAAAAAATGTGTCCCCCCCCCCGTAACTTCTAAATAACAGAATGAAAAATCTGAAAAAAATTATGATATACATTACCATGCAAACTTCCACCGAAAATTGGTTTGAACGAGATCTAGTAAGTAGTTTTTTTAAACACTTCATAAAATTAAAAAAAAAAAATTTTTTCATCAAACCCATACGTGTGAGGTATCTATAGATAGGTCTTCAAAATGATATTTAGGTTTCTAATATCATTTTTTTTCTAAACTGAATAGTTTGCGCGAGAGACACTTCCAAATTGGTAAAATGTGTTCCCCCCCCCTGTAACTTCTAAAATAACAGAATGAAAAAAAAAAAAATATGATACTATGCCAACTTCCACCGAAAATTGGTTTGAACGAGATCTAGTAAGTAGTTTTTTTTTAATACGTGATAAATGGTACGGAACCCTTCATGGGAGAGTCCGACTCGCACTTGGCCCGCTTTTATCCACTGCGCGCGGGGATCCGGCCGTCGCCCCTGTGGCCGGCGCGTCCCTGCACGCGATACCGGGTGTGAACCCGCAAGGAATCTCCTCTTCTAACCTAACGTATACGACAATCGCTAAATATATTTATTGATGTTTGAGGTATATCGTCAGAAAATTACTTTCTTTCCATTCCTCGGCAACAATATAATATTTATGTCCTTCGCGCGGAAACCGTCTTCAACTTCAACGTCAAAAATAGTATACCGTACAGTCACGTCTGAAAACATCGGTACCTTAATATGTGGGCAATAAAATCGTGTATACATATTTTTAGCACTTTTTTCGTATCGATATTTTCAGATGTGACCGTACAAACCTTGGACAATAAATAAAAAAGCCTCAGATCACATGGTTGTCGACCTCGGCTTTGCGTCGGCCATCAAATCTATGACATTTCTTACTTTACGTTACAAACCGACGTGTTGGCCGGTATGACGCATAGCTCGCAACTCGCAAGTCCTAATTTTTGTGTGAGCATCAACATAATGTATTGTTATGCAACCATCGGCCCTATTCGAAGAATGAAAAGATAAGATAACGATAAGTTCTCAATTAGATATCGTTTGTATGTCGTATAATTGACAGAAGCGGCACGATTGGGGCAACCAATGTCACTTTGACGTGAGAAATATCGTAAATAGATCTTATAGAGATCACAGCAGAATCGAAATAAACGTCAATTTTGACATATCGTTTAGTTATCGATCTTTTCAATCTCTTTCCAAGATCTTAAGCATCTCTTAATCATTCTTCGAGTCGGGCCCCATGTCTTTCCGTTCTATGCAAGTCCCGAGGCTGAACAGGAATAGATGTAGTTATTGTGTTACGCTCCATCTACCAGCCTGCCAGTGCCGTCAGTACGCGACACTCGCTTGTGTTTACTTAGTTGCGTAATTAATTAATTATATTCACGTGAGAGTCACACAAACCTAGCCACCGCCGCCGTACAATCAAAACATTCTAAATTAACTAAAAGTTAGTTGTTAGTAGTAAATCTAAAAACAAATAAAACTAATCTAAGTTTTATTTATTTTTAGATTTATATTTAAGTTTTATAGGTTACTTAGTTCTATAATTCTGTTATTTGTTTTTTTCTTTTAATTTTATTATACTTTTATGAAGTGAAAGTATGTATAATTCTTTATTTAATCTTTATTGCACAATACAAAAAAGTACAAATGGCGGAATTAATGCCCGACGGCGTTCTCTACCAGTCAACCATTGCGTCAAACAGAAAAAACTCCGAGTTAACCGTTTATACAGTGCAGTTTAACGCTGTATAAATGGTTAACTGCGAGTTAGTTCGCTAACCCTGGAACGCGGAAGTGGACGCAGATATTGTCAAAAGGGTAACTTTTACATCTATTTATTTTAACACCTCACCTAGTTAACTAATTTGCCTGCTGACAGTACCTGAGGAGGCTGACAAAGAATTGCGACTCCAAGATGCAGGAAACTAGGAAAGTTCTGGTGTGTCCAGTGCTTTGATCAAACCTCGTTTTTAATGCTACCGGTTATTCCAATGACTTTTCTATTTTACTTTGTATTTCATACGATTTTTGAGCCCAGTTTTATATTAAGAAAGTGTCTATGTGAGAAGCTTATCTTCTACAGATCGTGTATGTTACATACGATCACATTTTTATTCCACGGGTAGTAAGTATGTGTACCTATAGACCCTAATGAATGAAGTTACACATGTTTTATTAATAACTTAGCGACCCACCCCACCCCGCCCCGGCTTCGCACGGGTTCCACAAAACCTTAACAAAATACATTCCTAAACCTTCCTCAAAAATCACTCTATTATTAGGTAAAAACCACATGAAAATCTGTTCAGTCGTTTTTGAATTTATCGCGAACATACAAACTGTCTCTCTGCCGATTCGAACTTTAAGATACGTCAAATATTTATTAGGCCTAGATATGATATAGATCGGATGAGTCAGTGGAAAAAGTGACATTTCTTCAGACAAAAACGGGTCGAATGTAAATATACTGCCTACTCGTACCTCGAAACACAAATTCAAATAGTTTTTGTTGAGAATGTATTTTTGTACTTACTGTAGATTTTGTTAGGTCTTAAGTGTTACTTGTTTTGCTGCCTTAGTTATGCAATTGAGATGTATATTTATAGGTACCTATGGTTAATTGTACTACCTTTGATAAATTCTTTGATTATTTTTCATATAATTTATTCTACAACGCAGCAGATTGTTTCTGGATAAATTTGTTTGTTTATGAATGAATACTTACTATGACTATATGAAATTATAAATACTATATGTGCATGCTCAAACATACGGTAAGAATGTAAAGAAACTGCCTACAACCTACCTACTTACCAGAGTCAGTTCATTTACATTTACCGTTTACAGAAACTGGCTTCGTGTTTTCCTTCCTCCTAATATCAGGATTTGCGATAGTAGCCAGTAGGTATCAAACTCACAGTTATTGAGGAAAATCTACGAGTTGTGATATATAATTTATTTATTAAATGACAAGATAAGGATTTAATGGGCTGGCGGACTAGGGTCCATCAGGGGCATTAGGACTTCCTACATCACATCGTAATATTTGCTACATCCTGCTTGTATCACAAACAAAAATTCATGACGATGGATCATGATACATGAGCATAATGTTCTGGTCTTCGTGTTCGGGTAGCTATTTATGTACCCGTGAATGGGTTCCAGCAGGCGTTCTACATGACATCAAAGCTCTCCAAACGGCATCTACGTGTTGGATCTATATACCCACGCACGCCCTATAAATGCCCGGGCTTGAACACCCGAGAGTTTGTAACGGAGATACAAATAATAATAACAAGCCCGCAGGCCGCAGGGCAACTTGTGGCGAGCTGTTGGGGAGTAACGACTCCACGGACCCGAGTGCTCCCGAGAGTCGGTCAGGGTCTCCGTCTCCGGCCTGTCTTCTTCGGTCGGAGTGGACCCCAAGAGGACCCGCAGAACTCTCAGCTCTGGCTTGCGTTCATTGGCCGTCCAGAGAGGAATCGTTAGAGCTATATGCTCCGGGGGTGGAAGTGATTTAGATTTTTAGATTTAGATTTATTTATTTTCATAACGATAAATTACAGTGTAAATTATTCTTATGTTAATCTATATGAATTTACATTACGAGTATGATCGTCAATGATTTGGCATGCAAACATATAATTACTCGTATAAAACGTCAATAATAATTATCAAAAAAAAAAAAAAAAACAAATTCGAAATTACCGTCAAATTAAAAACTACGAAACAAAGGAAACAGGAAACAAAAGAAATAATGGAATACATGTCAAACTAAATATTTAGTAGATATCACATAATGATCGTCATTAAAACTAAGAGCAGTAATAATTAATAATAGTCTAGAACAAATGTGATCTTAAATCAATTTTACATAAACTATAATGTTAAATACTTAGTTATTATAATTTTAATTCCATGTATTCATCCACTGAATATAATGGGTTTTCCAATAAAAAGTCCCTCAATTGACGTTCAAATGCTTCGTTAGATATTTCAGTTCTTAATTCGGCGGGTAGACGTTCGTAATAAGTTAGGCCTATTACTCGCGGATCTTCCCGTCGATCTGATTTGTTTGCCCATAACTTGAAAGATGCATAAGACGCGAGTCGGCACAGTGGCTGTTATCAGCCACTGGGTAGAAAGCGGCGCACACCTCTCGACACCCCTGAGCCGCTCACACCGGTGTTGCTCCTGGTCGTCTTTACGACGGCAGTTTCACTGGCCCCTCTAGTCAGCGGTAAGTCATCGCCTGCCTCGATTACGTGTTTAAGCATTGTTATGGCAGATTTATTTTTTAATACTACGTCGGTGGCAAACATGCATACGGCCCGCCTGATGGTAAGCAATCTCCGTAGCCTATGTACGCCTGCAACTCCAGAGGAGTTACATGCGCGTTGCCGACCCTAAACCCGCCCCTCCACGTTGAGCTCTGGCAACCTTATTTACCGGCAGGAACACAACACTATGAGTAGGGTCTAGTGTTATTTGGCTGCGGTTTTCTGTAAGGTGGAGGTACTTCCCCAGTTGGGCTCTGCTCTAGATCTGGAATGACATCCACTGGCTGTGCCCTACCACACAAAGCGAGATGACATTCACTTCACAATGCCCATACCTCCCTTTTGGACGTAGTTTAATAGATTATTATTATATATTATTATTACAAAAATTGGCAATATGAGGTGGCAGCGTGCGGACGCGGATATGCAGTGGCATGACCCTTACTTCCCGTTATAAACACATAAATACATAAAAAAAACAATATCTATAAGGGTTCCGTTTTTTGCCATTTGGCTACGGAACCCTAAAAAGTGAAAAAAGTTACTTAACCTTTAGTAGAGTTAAAAAATGGGTGTGTAATGCTTAATATAATTTAACTATCTACATTTGTCATAATGCCACTTGATATAATATTATTATATGTTATAATGTAATTTTTATTATACGTTTCTTTTGATATATTGTGATTTCATCTAACTGTCATTGATATCTATTGTAATATAATTTTTAAGCAGTATATAGACAGGTTTTATAATGACTTTTGTTATCAATGAGTTTTTCGGGACTTATAACAATTTTGTTTTTAATAAGAAGGTTAAGGACTTTACGGAATATCATTTGATATTCACCACTAGCTTTTCGGTGAAGGAAAACATCGCGAGGAAATCTGCATACATCCGCGAAGAAATTCAAAGGTGTATGTGAAGTCCCCAACCCGCATTGGGCCAGCATTGGGACTCTAGCCCGAGCCCTCTCGCGCATGAGAGGAGGCCTGTGGCCAGCAGTGGGACGTGTGTAGGCTTAATTATTATTATAATTATAATGTATTATGTGTAATTATTCTTATTGTCATTATTTTAATGACTATTGCATTACGTATGACAACGATGATGACGAAGATTTTCTCATCATGGGATTACCAAGACAGATGGCGTGCATCAGGGTAAAGAGTTGGTAAAGAGGAATGCTGTTTGCTACTTAAACGTTGAAATATACCATTTAATAATAAAAAAGATTGAAATAAAATACAAAACAAATTGTTTCACTAGTTAGTATTAAGTAAGTAAATATTCTTTATTGTGCACCATACAGTTAAAAATAGACAGGAAATGAAAAAAAAACTTAAAAGTTAGGTAACAACAGGCGGTGTTATCGCTAAGAAGCGATATCTTCCAGACAACCTATTAATTAGGGCATATAGTAACTATTAGTGGCTCTGTGAGCTGTAGACCTCGCTCATTACAGGGCCGCTACAATAGATGAATACCTGGTCGACGTGGCACTGAAAGGCCCAATAACACTACAATAATAACAATAAAAAAATACTAGGGTCAGATGCAGAAGGCGGTGATCTTAGATACGGCGCGGATAGTCCGCCGGTTCCTCTCTCTGCGGCCCTGACCACCGGCAGCTTGGGCCCTGCCCCGCTGCTGGCGGCACCCTAGGTCAGGTTTTTATAATATGTATAATTATTTTTGTACGTGTTTTTGTATTTTACATTTATATTCATGTTGTAAAAAGCCTAACATAAGAAGAAAGAAAAATAAAGGAAATAATAAAATACAACAGACGGTTTTGCTTAACGAGAATGTTCGGTCGGAATTGTATGCATGGGCTTATCTTTACTGTTGAATTGTTGATCAATGATTATTACGAAAAGACTAAGGTCAATTGGGAATACCGAGATAAATGCGCATAATTATCTTCGAAACGCAACGTATTATAACAATTATAACCATCGACATCAACACTTCGAACAGAGAGGGTTGCAATATTTCTAAAATGTTCCGTTTAAAAGAAATATTTAAAAGACGCATTTACCTCAAGTGACACATTTGTCCCGGTTGACATTGGAATCATACTCAGTGTAGCGTGACGTTACTTTTGCGTCAACGGCATGAAATGTACGGGCCCTGCCCGCGTAGCCAACATGCCAATCGTTAATGCTCCGTAGCTAGAGATGGGTAGGGGTACTCAGTATTTACTCAAAGCATCCGATAAATACCCGTGTTTACTCATTTAACTGAGTAAAAACGATTGCTGATAAAGTATATAAAAAGTGAGATTTAAGAACTAAATTGTTTTAAATTGAAGAGTGATAAGATAATTAACGTATATTAACAATATTTATATAAGAAAATGCATATAGGACGCTTAATTTTTGAAAAAAGGGTAATCATCAATGAGAGGCAATTTGTGATAATGCGTAGGTAACAATTTTGTTTTTAATAAGAAGGACTTTAAAAATATGGGACTTAAGTTCTATCGATGTTATAGATAACTGCAAGTTGCGCAAAAGTGCGTGTTTACGCTGCACTTAAGACCTTTTAGTAAGGGTTTTTTTAAAGAAAACTCAATAATAGCTCAATGGATCATGTTCAAAGTATTTTTTTAGTACTCCATTCTACGGCTAATCTCCTGATATTTTTTTTTAACTTTGGTTTGAAAGTTAAAGAAAGGTAATCATTATTTCGGCCTTTAGAACCGGGTTTTTTCTAAAAGTATTCAATATATCCAAAAAAAAATTTTTTATATGGAGGATAGTCTCTACTCTGGCCTTCAACAGCATCTTGTAGGTATATTGTGTACAAGTAATTTTTAAAGACCCATTTAATGATGGTTTCTGATTTTTTTTGTGACAATTAGTTACATGTATATGGAGTGTCCCCCTTAAAAAATATTTCTTACAATTTTGAGTACTTAATGCAGTAGCGGCTTACAAAATACACGTATATTTCAAATTTATATGCCCTTTAGTAAATACAAGCCGTATAAGACAATTATAGTTACTCGTAATATATGGAGTTTAATTTAAGAGACCGTTTTCAATTTTGGTCGCAAAAATGTCAAATTGATAAATTTAGTCGATGAAATTTTACATTTTTGCTCTAAAATGGTTAACGGGCTCTTAATCATAAAAAACCAAAGTTTTGTTTTGCTATACGGGTATTTCCAGTGGGTTTTTCGATCGCTCGGAAACTTACACCGACACACAAATTAACCGGGCACCTATGCGGTTTTTGTAACAGCATACCTTAACAGGTTTTTGTCCTAATGTTGGTATAAAAACGCCAAGGATACCTACTCGTATAAAAAGTGGGCACTGCGCAGTGCCTCTTACTCCGAGGACATAAGGAAAACTTACCGGAGCCGGTTCTGATTGAACAACTTGTTACGCTTTTGATCCTATTTCGAAATGACCTTGAAAATTGGCTAAGCTGATTAGTGCATGCGAAATGCAATGAAAGTAATGCGTGAGATGCGCACCAATCACAAAGATGATCGCCTAGGTCGTATAGAAACAAGATCTAAATTAAAAAAAAGTTTTCTGAGATATAAATTCAAAATTCCAAATCAAAGTTACACTGAGCATTTCGCCAAACTCCGCCTCTTTATATCAGGCGTAATTTCTCTGACGTAATATGTGGTGTTCTGTGCCTAAAGAAGGGGTCTCCAAACTTTTTGTGGGCTACCACCGGTTTTTGCACCAGAGAAAAATGATTAATGCTGAACTCCTGGAGCCAGGGATCCGTTTGGCCACCTCACGCGGTCCGGACTATGGGCAATCGCGTTTAGTGTCCGCGGGCCGGATTACAATGCCGAAAGTTTCGTCAGTCCCGTTCTCATTTTGAAATCAAAATATCGCAGGTTAATGACCTACCTACTGCTCACTGTCTGATTGTGCTGAACTTTAGCGTGCATATTTAACTCGAAACTCCAACGGTGGCCATTGGAACTAGGTTATAAAACAATGCACTTCGTTGTGATTATACGTGAAGTCCAGTTCCGCGGCCATTAAGAGAGTAAGGCCAAATTAGCCTCAAAAAAGCTCAGTGTGCTCAACATATCGAAACAGTATTTCACACCGGCCCACCGCCTACAGCTTTATAAGGCGCAGGTGCGCCCACACATGGAATACTGTTCTCATCTATGGGTACCCCATGGTATGGCATCCCAGTACCAACTTCTCCCTCTGGACCGCATCCCACGAAGAGCGACTCGAATTGTCGACTGCCAGCGTATTTCGGATCGGCTTGACTCCTTGGCGCTGCGTAGAGATGTGGCCTCGCTCTACATTTTCTATCGCATGTACAACGGGGAGTGCTCCGAAGAATTGTTCGGATTAATCCTTGCCGTTTCTTTTCGCCATCGCCCAACGCAACAACATTTCCATCTTCACCACTTAGATGGTTGGCAGTCCTCAACTGTGCGTTTTTCCAGGAACTTTCTGCCTCGCACTGCTAAACTATGGAATGAACTGTCTGCCTGCGGTATTTCCGGACCGATACGACCTTGAAACCTTCAAGAAAAGAGCGTACTCCCATCTTAAAGGCCGGCAACGCACTTACAACACCTCTGGTGTTGCAGATGTCCATGGGCGGCGGTAATCGCTTACCATCAGGTGATCTGTCTGCTCGGTTGCCTCCTCTATCATAAAAAAAGGCTAATTAGAATAGTCTCGATGAGTTAAACGGAACAACCACATCCCATTGTACACGAGATTGGCCTGCAGTTCCATCGTCAGCCTCCCCTGGAACTTGTTTGTTTATGGTATATGAGGCAAACGAAGAGACAAAACGTCTGATGGTTTGGTAAGCGATTACCGTCGCCCATGGACACACATTGCCGGCCTTTAGGAAGTACGCTCTCTTCTTGAAGGTTTAAAGGTCGTATTGGACCGGAAAAATCATTAGAAACTAAACCCCCCCCCCCCCCCCTTTTCTATGTCTGCTTATGACTCTGCCTGCAACCGGATCTTGGATTTTAATACCGGTAAGAGTCTTTCCCCCTTATTCATAAACGTCTACTAAAGTTAACAAGCCACTAATAATCGTTTGTCCTTTTCCAACGTATTGGTATGATGGAAAGGGACAAACGATTATTAGCGGCTTGTCAACTTTAGTAGACGTTTATGAATAAGGGGGAAAGACTCTTACCGGTATTAAAATCCAAGAACCGGTTGCAGGCAGAGTCATAAGCAGACATAGAAGTGTTTGTGGCAAAATGAAATAGCGCCATGTCTGTTATCCATGTTACCTATATTTTTTTACATTGTATAAGAAGATATCTACCACGGAATACAAAACACGTTCGATATCTTCTTTGATATATTGGTAGTTTTCTATTCTTTTTGGCACTGTATATTAATTAATTTAGTATACGTTAATTATTAAGTACTAACTATATATCATAGAAAAAGTATGTACTGATTTGTAATTGATTTGCAGTCTTGAAATTTCTCGGTAATTTAGAGCAAGTAGAAGTTAGATCTTTTAATTGTTAATCTATGACTGACTTATCGATAACAGATTTATCCATGTTTCATTTTCTCAAACACTCGTTTGTGCCCCACAAACTTCTATGTCTGGTCATAAGCTCATAAGACTAGGCCAAACCGGTCGACTCTACAGTGACGTCGCCTCTTATCAGTTTTTTTGTCAACACGGTTGTACGAAAGAGGTCGCTCGTGGGCGACCGGTCGGCCGCGTGGCGGCCTTAAAACAGTTTCGATACCTCGCCTCGAGTTGCCCATGTGGCTGATTAATAGAGTAGAGAGGCCAATTCAAACTTACATTGTACTGTAACATCAAAATGATATCTTTAGTATCTCAGTCGCGCGTGTATTTCTCTTTTACCTGACCGTAATTGTATTGGCGCGAACGAGACGCACGGGCGACCGACATCATTTAGATATCATTTTGATTTCAGAATTTAAGTTGAAATTGATCTCAGAGTTGCGAATGTGGTTCTTGAGCTGTCGACGCATCGCCGAACTGGTCGGAGTGATGTATGGCGGGTCACGGGAGATTAATATTATTGGCGGTTTTTTATTTATTTTAATGAGAGCTCGCGAAATTATAAATATCTATCAATTGCCACGTTTTGTTCTATCATAGCCGTTGTTTAAGAGTCCTTTAGAGAAACTGTTGATACTATGATTTTATCGCAACATGATTATAATTTGTGCTATCACCAGTTATAGTAAACAAATCTAATGCTATTTACTTTCAAAATTTGGCAAAATTTGCCGAAATGGCACGCGTTTTGTAAACAATATGCAAAAGACTAAACTGCAAGTTTTCCCACTAACACAAGTATTTTCTCGAGAAATTGCTAAAAATAAGTACCTATTAGTTCCTACCTAGCGAGGCAAGGGCCCCTTACGTAATCACGCGTAGTCAGCGCCTACGAGTCTACGGCGTAGCGCCGCTACGGCCGGGCCCGCGCTACGCGCCGCTGTATCGACAGATCGCATATCGCATGTCGCGTGACGGGTCGTGGGAAGGACGCGGCAGGTCGCATGAGCTCGCGGGCTGTGGGTCAGCTGCACATATTCATATTGATTTATTCCATTGTAATCGTGTTCATCATAGTGGTCTGACATTTTAGTCTTATAGGCGTATTTGCATTGTATACACAACAGCCTGATTGTGAACAGGTTATGAAATTGATCTGGATATTTATTATTATTATTTATTTAACCTTTATTGCACAATACAAAAAAGTACAAATGGCGGACTGTTTTTTTTTGGCGGATATTTGTGTCAGATAATAAGATCTGTCAGTGTCAACAGTAACGTTTCTGGTTAAAGAAACTCACAGGCAATATTAATAATAATACATAAATAATTAATAAACAAGCAGATCTATAGGTGCTTTTCTGTAGTTAGCACAGACCAGCGACCACACTTACGTAGTATATTTAAACTAATTAATGTTTTCCTATCAAAATCTAAGAACATAATAAAAAATCGTCAACAAAAATAAACATCGTCCCATATAATATGTATAAAGCTGCTTCTTTGACTTGCCGGTGAGACGGTAGCTTGACTCTGATTCCGGTTAGTATGGTGTAAATGGGCTTGCAATCATTTACGTAAGTAAATCTCACAGAACTTTTGTAAGTATTACTTACCGTAAATTTATTTTTAGGTGTAAACGCAGTCGTAAGCTACTTACATAAACCTTAAGTTAGTTGCTTACAAGTCTAAATCCGGCCTAACAATGACGGCCGACATTTTCAGTAACTTCGAACTTTCTAAAAATTAAACTTCAGACATTGCATTCATTTATATTTACATAAGTATTTAACTAAGGTTATGTTAAGATATATTAGCTCCTTAAACCAGGTATTATATTAATGTTACAAACACAAGATATTTAGAGAGTCTAGGTTATAATATCCTTGGCCTTTCCTTTTACGAATTATTGATTGATGAAGTTTGCCCGCATTAAGACGTAGTTCTACTCATGTCGTAATTCCGTCCTTCGACCGTTGACAAATAAATCATAACTCCGTTTTTATCGCACACAAGAATCGTAAAATAAAATGAGCTAACACTCATAAATCCTTATCGGTAAGTTATGCTAATACAGAGTTTCACCCACAGAGGTACCTTGTTAACGCCTCTTAATGAACTCGGCGTGCACGAGATATTTTAATTTATTTGAACATTCACGCAATATATTTATGAGACATAAAAATCATTTGCGCATTGATAATAATCTAAAGCTATAAGGGCTTGTCTACACATGATTGATTAGTGTTAAGTCCGAGTTAATACATTAACTACGTGCGTTTGGTGGCAAAGGTCATGAACTTACGTACGTAACACTTATAATCGATGTGAAGTAAGACCTGTGTGAACCTGTACCTACCCGATTGGCTTTCCAACTCTTTCCAAATAGCGCTAATGAATATTAGCGCTATTTCGTTTTGATAGCCATTCGATCTCCGTAAGATAAATGAATGAATACCTAAGCCTATAAATACGTGGATGAAGTACGCGGTCGCGGGATTTCCCTCCCGGGAACATGATCCCGTAAGCTGAGAGTTGCCACATTTTAAGAGGATAATGGACGACTGCTTCTTTGAAAAAAAAGAAGGTGATAATTTCGGGTTATCACCCTCGTGTCCAATATTTCACTTACCCCCCTCGTTGCACAATGTACTATTGTTTTTGTGTAATGTTAATATGCAGAGAGGAAAAATGGAACTATGTTTGTCCACTTTGTACGGAGGAGAAGCGGGCGTTCTCTTTCGTCGTCAGCACCCGTGAGATGACGGCCGGGTTGCAAACAAGCGATCTTCACATCACACACGACCCGCTCCGGTGTGCAAGCGAGACAAAGCTATATATGCATCGCTTAGGGCAATAAAAGTAGACATTGGATTACCTTAGTCTACGTCAATCCCTCAGTCAATCGGTGCCGCGGCTGGGAACAATGATCCCCGCAAAACGCCAGCGAAATTAGCGCCGACTGTAATATACAAGACTGACGCAGCGTCCACGACGAATGTACGACTGTCGTGGCGCAATGGGAAGCCGGGAAACTACTACTAACTTATTAGGTCAAGATCGCTGGTGGCACACAACATGTACAAAGTTATTGGCCTAGCTAATTCTCAATAATTTTATTACAATGATCGCCTCATAGGGTCCTTATGCTAGGAAAATCTTAACACCACCATTACTATTTACTATGCGCACTGTACAGTGACATCTAGCGAGATATTTGGTAAACTCTTTAGTAATCCTAACATAGCGATATCATGAACTGTAACAATTGGGATACCTTCAGTATATATTTACAAGTTGTTTGCGTAATTATTTGTAATTTTATAGGTTTCAGAAAACTGTTATTTAGTATTTACGATACTACTAACGCCATCTAGGAATTCTTGTTTGTGCTACACATATGAGTTGGCTATGTTCCAGTAATCTATATTTATACATTTGCTACGGTTTCGTAAACATAAAAGCGGGATTTCATAATCTTAAAGCTGCAGACACATAAATTAAAAATCAAAACATTGGGTACTACTAATGCCATCTTGTGAAGGCGCGATGAACTATAGGTTGCTAGGAACCAACTAAGAACCATGGGCTATCTAATTGACATTAGTCTTGATTTGCCCTTTCATTATGTTTACATAAAAATGTAGTCAACGCATAACACAAGTCACAGAAGGTTTCGGAATTTCAAAGCTACGGGAAAGACAAAATATTGGTGATGTTTACGTTGAAATCGAGGACTACTTACGCCATCTAGTTGGTTTCGTGCGAACTAAACATAACTTATTTATGTATTTAGGAAAGTTCGCCTTACAAATGTATAAATTTGACCTATCAAAAATAAAAACTGTTGATAAAATCATGGTTGTCCAGAAAAAGTGCGAGATTACGGAGAAATTAAGGTAAATTGGTTTGTTTTTTGTACATTACCTATTTGACATTTCTATTGAACTCCAATTCATAGGGACCGTGCGCGTTGGAGGGTCTGCCATCTTGTGGCCTGAATCGGAACGATAAACATGCACACGTCACGTGTTTTCTTGTGCATAGTAGGTTCTGCCATCTTGTGGGCTACATCTACATACGCCTCGCGCCAAAAATCTGACGCCTCCTGTGCTGCCTCCTACAGTTCATGCACGCTCCCTATAGCGAATCGTCCCTTAATTTAAACCATCATAAGCACAATTGTCAATCCGTAAACCTTATTGCGAGGACGTGCGGTACATGTATCACTTTTAAAGAAGGTTACTACGGACGCCAAATGGGACCAATCAGACATCTTTTGTGATCCTCTTTTTTAAAGGGAATCTTTAAAGAAAGTAGGTAATTGTAGCGAAATGAATTGACAATATTATTGATAAATAGAATCAGTAAGCTTAATAAGAAGTCTTGTGTTGTGTGTACTCAGACAACGATAAATATAATATACAAATACTTAAATACATAGAAAACATACTTAGGAACAAATATCTGTGCTCATCACACGAATAAATGCCTTTACCGGGATTCGAACCCAGGACCATCGGATTCATAGACAGGGTCACTACCTACTAGGCCAGACCGGTCGTCGTAGATTAAAGAATTGAAGAAGTAACGGGGCATTCCAGAAATTATCAGGTTAACTAACTTAGCTTTAGACTGGCACGTTGTAGCTCAAAACCGGGACGAGGGGAAGAAGAGGGGGAGGCCTTTGCCCAGCAGTGGGACAATAGGCTCCTAATAATAATAATTACATAGCTTTAAATGCAGTGGTAGTAGTGGTAGACCAAATAGATAGGGAGTATTATTGCAATGTTCTGCCGCCAGAGTGGAGCACTAGCACCTATCGTAAGCCATAGAGTAACTTATACATACTGTGCCCTGTGCCTTAAACTGTTTTTGACAAGTTTTCACAGATAATAAAATATGACATTGATGCATTAAGGCGGTTTGTTTACAAAAGGCCTACCGGTAAACGCGAAAATCGAAATTGTGTCGCGCAAATGGATTGTGGTAGTGGCGCCCCCTACTTTCATTGGTTATAAAACGTTATCTTTAGGAATCACGTACAAAAGAGGTGTGAAGGGCTTTGTCGCACGTCTCGTCCATATAGCGGGAATAACTAGTTATGATACTTTGTGTTTCTGGGATAGTATCGACACGTTATTACTTACTGCTGTGGCGCAGCGACCCGAAGTGGATCTTGGCCTCCGACACCAAACTCCTGTCACACGTTATTAGGTAAATGAAACTTTTTCTCGACACAAATAGTTTACGTTGAAATTAATGTTTCTTAACATACATCTTTAATCTTTTTTAACCATAGACTATGGATTGAAAAGTTGGAATATTACTACAACATATAAATAAAAATTTGGAACAGTGGGATCAAGATTGTTTAGTCCAAGTAGGTACGTAAGCAATACCGGGAGTTGTTTTAATTTCCCTATTGTAAAAGAGCCTTTCATGGGCTCACTTTATTTTTCGCCAACTACACGATACGAGTACATAATAGTCATGATTGTAGTGCAATTATGTATTATGTTATAAGTGTATAGTCGGAATTCCCGACGGGCGTGAAGTGGCGCAGGACAGGGCTGAGTGGCGCTCTCTTGTGTCAGAGACCAAGATCCTGCCTGGGTCACTCACCCAGTGAAGTATACATAATAGTGATTTCGGCGGGCTGTGGCTGCCATAGGCGTCAGTTCCCCGACAATGTGGACCTTGTTGCGGAATGCCCCTAGTTTGTTCATTAACAATTAAAAACCATATACTGAAACTACCTTTGTTTGTTGGCTTTCGTGTAGTACATAATTTTGTAAGCATCTTTTAGGGTCACGTTATTGACTTCAAAATATGGGTGAATTGAATTTAGACCGCAAGGATTTTCTAGGGTTAAATTATAAGACACTTGTAAATTTTCATATTATTTATTTTATACAGGTTATTGATAACATAAATTTGTACAAATAATAATTTAGTCTCACCATATTTATTAATAGACGTGGGAGCGATCGAGAATATAATCATATTATGTTTTAACATAATATACTCGTTAACCACGGTAGGATGAACGCTACCAGTACCTTAACTCTGCACATTTAACTCGACACTGGACGACCGCTTCTCCATATTGACTCTATAGAAAATATTTCCACGCAAACGAAGGGGTACGATCGCTGTGGTTAATATATAGCAAATTGCGTAAAAATATTTTCTATAATGATAATATTCAGAGAGGAAAATAGAGACTATATTTGTATACGAGGCGAAAGTCCCCTTTTCTCATAAAAGCTGCGACACTTCAGCACGTTGTTTACATTTTAGAGGGTTATAATTAGTCTCCTCTGTTCGTCTGTTTGTATATTATGAATTGTATTTCTTGAAAATTTCACACGAGTGTGTATTACTAAGGTATTCCTTTAAACCCTTATGTTTTCAAAAAGCTAAGTACATAGTCTTCTTTATATCGCAAGTACGCCAACTAAATATGTACAGTCAAAGATATGTTTCAACTTTAAACTTTACTCCTTTGTAATAAGGCAAACAATGTAAACATATCTTTGACGACGTTTGTACCTACAGAGTGTCCAGCAGTAGACTTGGGCTGTTTTAGTTTCGTGAGTGTTGTGGATTCATTAGTGGCATCGGATCGCTGGCCTCAGAGCAGCTTGCATTCATTTCAGAACACGCAGTATGTACACAGCCAAGGTCGACATTCAGATAAAGTAACTTTCAAATAACTAAAACAGCATTAGGTAAATTTCTGTTCATAAAAATAAACAGTTTATATGTTTGTTTTTTTAAATCAAATTTTGAAATCGAAAATCGGACACTGGACACCCTGGATAATTCTTGGCGTATATATTGGCGTACATTCCTGGATAATACAATTCACGACCACGACGTTAAAAGTCAAAATCGTTGAATAATTAGGTACTTAAACTAAATAAGGTAAGAGTTAAGGCACTGATCACGTAACTCTGGTGCTTGACAGCGTTAATTAAGATTCCACTATAAATAATTAATCACGTTGCCACTTAATTTCATTCAAATTAAATAATACTTTAAGTAATGCCACTGGGCTTCGAATTGGTTGCCTATTTTATTAGTACTATAAAATTATTGCTTAAAAATTGGCAAAATATTACATTTTTGTCGAAAAATGGGTATCAGCATCGCTCGTCTCATTCGTTTTTCGTTTATTTCTTATTTCGTATCATTCTGTATTCGTCATACGTTATTTACTCGTCTCGATCGCTCTTAGTCACAATCTTCTTAAGTCAAATTTTGTAAAAGTCTCTCTCTGAATATGTCTTAATTAGTTTTACGTCACGGTCTTCTTTAGTCTTAATCGTTGTTCGTCTCCATCGTTTTTCGTATTATTCGCAGTTTGTTAAGTCACATTAGTTTTTCATCACTCTCTTTTTTGCTCTCATTGGCAATTCTTTTAGTTCTTTTTTGGGTGCATTTGCTACCCGTCCCGTTCTCAGTCGTGCATTTTTTCGTGAAAGTCATTATTGTATTCATTTTTGAGACGGACGATATTATGTGGAAAATAGGTATTGAACACGATATTTGCAATAGTTTAATGATATTCATATTAAACAATAGTCACAGGACTCAGAATGCGATCAAAAACAGAAGAGACTAATTAGGTATGTGCCCAGAATCGAACTTGTCAAATTATTTTCGGCGAAAACGTCAATGAGAAAAAAAAGGAAACCGACAAATGATGCATGAGACTAAAGAAGACCATGACGAAAAACGAATAAGACATATTAAGGGAAAGGTGTCTATAGGCCACGGTGACTGCTTACCATCAAGCGGGCCGTATGATTGTTTGCCACCGACGTGGTATTTAAAAACAGAAAGACAACTTAAAGAATATTGCCAAAGAAGATGAAGAGTGACAAAGAGCGAACAAAACGAGAACAGAACGAGTGACGAATACACAACAATACGAAATAAGAAATAAACGAAAAACGAATGAGACGAGCGATTCTGATACCGAAAAATGATCGCGATCTTTGGTCGTCGGGCGACCGACGGAACAATTCATTTATAACTATGAAATGAAATATAACAAAGATTTACAATAGTAACGATTGTTACATTTTATGTTAAATTGTTAACTTGTCGCGTTGCGTAGCCTAAAAATAGTGTTCAATAGAAATGGCTGAAAAAGTAAACAATTAAATTCTCTACTACTGGCAAAATCTTCTAACCGTTATTTAATTTGTATTTTTATTTCACATATCAAGTTGCTATTATCTTGGCAATTTTGTGGCAATATGTATCCGGTTAGAAGTGTTAGAACATAGTATTAATTTAGCTGTATTTTTAATTGAAGAAGTAGACGTAATCTCAAGTGTACAATGATTTACAAGCAAAAAGCAGGTGATTAGAGAACGAAAAGACAAATTGGCGTGTTTACAATCTCGTCCACTTCTTCTGAACACTATTAGGTCAGATCGCGAGTTGATTGTTGATTTACATGGCGAGCCTGTCAACGGTGGGCGGCGAGTGTGCCAACGTCGGCAACATGTCGTATGCCATGTGCCAAAGTTAGCAACATGTCGTGTGCCATGTGCCAAAGTTAGCAACATGTCGTGTGCCATGTGCCAAAGTTAGCAACATGTCGTGTGCCATGTGCCAAAGTTAGCAACATGTCGTGTGCCATGTGCCAAAGTTAGCAACATGTCGTGTGCCATGTGCCAAAGTTAGCAACATGTGCCAACGCGCCTACTGGTCGGCGGCAGGTTGTCGGGCCGGGGAGTGCGCGCGCGCAGGTTCCGACTCCGCCTTCTTTTGTACGTACCTGTAGGGTTTTATGAAACAATTGCATGGAGTTAATAAACTGTAATATTGTTATACTACATATGTGACGGAAAGCATTACTATGTATGACCAGCAGTTGTAATTATTCTGAATGTAATAACTGGTTATGAATTTGATCTGGATTTCGCTAGTGAGCTGAAGGTCCCGTGCAGAAGACGTAGCCGGCTGGCGGTGAGCGACCGCCGGTCACTCACTATAGCGGCCCGCCAATAGATGTCGCTAGTGGGCTGTAAGGCGGCCCCCCTCGGTACCTGTAGATGTCGCCGGTGGGCTGCAGGGTGCCGTGCTGCAGATGCAGCCGGCGGCCCCCCTCGGTACCTGTAGATGTCGCTGGTGGGCTGCAGGGTGCCGTGCTGCAGATGCAGCCGGCGGCCCCCCTCGGTACCTGTAGATGTCGCCGGTGGGCTGCAGGGTGCCGTGCTGCAGATGCAGCCGGCGGCCCCCCTCGGTACCTGTAGATGTCGCCGGTGGGCTGCAGGGTGCCGTGCTGCAGATGCAGCCGGCGGCCCCCCTCGGTACCTGTAGATGTCGCCGGTGGGCTGCAGGGTGCCGTGCTGCAGATGCAGCCGGCGGCCCCCCTCGGTACCTGTAGATGTCGCCGGTGGGCTGCAGGGTGCCGTGCTGCAGATGCAGCCGGCGGCCCCCCTCGGTACCTGTAGATGTCGCTGGTGGGCTGCAGGGTGCCGTGCTGCAGATGCAGCCGGCGGCCCCCCTCGGTACCTGTAGATGTCGCCGGTGGGCTGCAGGGTGCCGTGCTGCAGATGCAGCCGGCGGCCCCCCTCGGTACCTGTAGATGTCGCCGGTGGGCTGCAGGGTGCCGTGCTGCAGATGCAGCCGGCGGCCCCCCTCGGTACCTGTAGATGTCGCTGGTGGGCTGCAGGGTGCCGTGCTGCAGATGCAGCCGGCGGCCCCCCTCGGTACCTGTAGATGTCGCTGGTGGGCTGCAGGGTGCCGTGCTGCAGATGCAGCCGGCGGCCCCCCTCGGTACCTGTAGATGTCGCTGGTGGGCTGCAGGGTGCCGTGCTGCAGATGCAGCCGGCGGCCCGGCGGCGGCGGCACGGCGGCGGGCGCCCACCAGTCCACCACGCGCCCCACCACGGGCACGCGCCGCAGCAGCCCCTCCTGCCACAGCCGGTTGGCGTTCTCGCGCTCCAAGTCCGCCACCGCCTCTTCGATACCTGTCGCGAGGATATATCACATAACCCTCGGCCTCCTCAGGCCCCGCCGCCAGCTGGGCGCCGGCGTGACGCCGGGCACTCCGGCGCCGACTGGCGGCCGTTGCTGGTCGTTATCGAAGCGCATCAGGCTCAATACAATATCTAGTTGCGATAGAGATATGGACACAATTCGACAAATGGCGCATTCATTCATATTGCAATTCATAAATTAGACTAAAGCATTAAAAAAGGAGTTAAACTTCGCCTCCAAACGAGTAATTGCCAAAGCGAAGTCGCGCGCTATTCTTCGGGAACTCGTGCGTTCTGGTCTCTTGCCAAAGCTATCTAGGAGAATAGGCTAGATGTCCATTTTTAGGGTTTCATAGCCAAATAGCAAAAAACGGAACCCTTATAAATTCGTCATGTCCATCTGTCTGTCCGTTTATGTCACAGCCACTTTTTTCAGAAACTATAAGAACTATAAGGTACTGATACACATGCTCTATAATAGCATGCTTAAAAGTGTGCTTATGAGCATGCTTGGTTTGAGCGTGCTTATACACTGTTCACATTTGCTACAAATAAGCATGCTAATTTTGAGCATACTCACGAATAAGCATGCTCAAAGCAAATACTCCGAATACACATGCCATTTAGTAGCGTGCTCTCTGCCACGAACGATGTAGCTTTCCGCCTAGAGCTCAATAAAATAATTCTTTTGGTGGCGATACAATGCATCACCAACGTTTTGAGAAATAGAAAGAAGAAAAAAAGCAGGAAGATTTGGGTTCGTGATTGGTTGACCAGGAGACAAGACCTTGGAGCTAGTGTACGTTTGATAAGAGAAATGCGAGAAGAAGATATTGCGGGTTATAAAAATCATTTGCGTATGCTTCCACATCAATTTGACTTGTTAGTAAGCAAGGTTGAAAGTGCTATACAGAAACAAGACACTCACATGCGAAATGCTATTTTTATATTGAGGTGACCGTGGGTTCCAAAGGCATTCATTATTTCTGTATAAAGTAATAAAACGTATGGTTTTCTCGTCACCCCAGCGAGACATTTTGGCAGACGCAGGCACATGCACCTGTTGCAAACAACAGATCGATACTAGCATGCTTATTAGCAAACGTGTTCACACTTGCTATTACCATTCCCCTCTGTACCCCCGCCTCAGGTAGCACGCTCAAAAATAGCAGGGCGTGCTATCTTTGAGTATGCTACTAAAAAGCATGCTAATTATGAGCACGTCGTAGACACACATGCTAATAGGTAGCATTTGCTCAATAGTAGCATGCTTTCGTGCTAGTAATTAGCATGTGTATCAGTACCCATACAGTTCAAACTTGGTAAGTAGATGTATTCTATGAACCGCATTAAGATTTTCACACAAAAATAAAAATAAAAAACAATAAATTTGAAACTCACTCAAAAACTGAAACTCTTTTTTTGTTTCATTCAAACCCATACGTGTGGGGTATCTATGGATAGGTCTTCAAAAATGATATTGAGGTTTCTAATATCGTTTTTTTCTAATCAAAGTGGTAAAATGTGTGTCCCCCCCCCCCTCTGTAACTTCTAAAATAAGAGAATGATAAACCTAAAAAAATATATGCCACTAATAATCCTAGGTCACTATAGAACCTTGTCGCTTTAACTACTAGATACTTGACACGCATCACTCAATAAGCACTGTCGTAGAAGTCATTATGGCATGGTTCTATAGTGGCCTAGGAACGGAGTGGCCTGGTTTGAACGAGATCTAGTAAGTAGTTTTTTTTTTAAACGTCATAAATGGTACGGAACTCTTTATGGGCGAGTCCGACTCGCACTTGGCCGCTTTTTTCATTATTTATCAATCGTTCAGATTCGTTTTTAGATTCAAATGTCTATATTACATTAAAGTAATACAAAAGTTAGAAATGATAGTCAAAGTCCGACAGTCGTACTTCACTCGCATAACGCTCCCAACAAAACGATAAGCAAACGTGACGTCACGGTCACCGAGAGCCCATCTTGAAGTATGACAAACATTAAAATTGCGATGCGATTTCGTCGGTGAAATATTGTATGGTATGGTACCCTTAGGTACTTTATTCCTTTTTGGAAATAAATAATATTATTTTAATAACCACATTATTGCAATAAATTGCTCATTTGCTGTCTATTTTAATAATGCCATCATTTACGACTCAGCACATGGGAAATGATTCATTAGCCAACAACGCAAAAGACGAAGCCAATATTCTGGGTAAGCTCTGCGTCCAACTCGCCAGCTCCTCCGGTACCCAGAGCTTAGTGACCGACAACAATACGGTTCTCGTAGGGCCGGTTCAGACGGACTGCAACTCGACTGCAACTTGTATGGGAACTGCATGCCGACTGCACTCCAACTGCAACGTCGACGTGCAGTTCCCATACAAGTTGCAGTCGAGTTGCAGTCCGTCTGAACCGGCCCGTAGAGTCTTTTCGGTTGGTGACCTTCTGGTTTACTTAACACATCTTTGGACACAGGCGATCGAGACAAAGGGCGAAGCCCTAGATCGCGTTTGGCAAAAATTATGACTTATGAGAATGGTCAGTAGCTTTCCAGCAGACGGAAGCATAAAGGTCGTAGTTGACGGCGAATGCTAAGTGTGCTATCAGTTTGAAAAGCTGTGTGATATCTATAACCCACGCTATTCCTTCTGCATATCAATATGCTGCAAATCATCGACATTCAAACAGAGTGCGTGTTGAATGGAGACGCCTTTACCATATTTCCACAGAAGAAACTTACGAACGACATCAAAACACAAGCAACCGTTGTTAAGTTCGACGTGCCCTCCATAAACAACGTTATAAACTTTTCCTACTCCTCTACTGTTATCTGTCATTTATGCATTCATTAACACGAATATAAGAACATACATAAAAGATTTCAAGAAAAGTCTATATTGTCTATTCCTCATAAAAGCTCTTGTGCTTTTATAAGCTATAATGTTACTGCGATTAATGGCTACCAACCTAACAAAACCAAAACGAATACAGTTTTAAACTAAGTGCATTGCTGCCAACTTACAAAATATTCATTTGGTTGCATAGTAAAAATAATTACTTCATAAGTCAGAAACACGCATGTGACACCCGTAATATAGCAACACCCATAGACTACGAAGACCGCTTAGCGTTGCTTGTTAGTCTCCGTAGGCTACGGTGGCCAAAATTGAGAAAAAACAGTCCAAAAAATTAATTTAGCAAGTAGCAAGTACCAGGGCCTCATGAGTTACGAGGAGGTGTCGCCGACCGGCCGGGCGCGTAACAAGGTATGCTCGCGCGTCTTGGCTATATACTTTTGCTGTAATTTGTTTACCTAAATTAAGATTTATTTTTGTTGACTCGTAGGAAAAATATTGTATGCAACGTTGTATAAGTAGGTCAAAAAATTCTCGTGGCGTATTCCTTTACTCACGCCACTCGCCTTTTTTGACTCTTCTTATACAACTGTTGCATAAAATACTATAACAGTACCAGTCCTTCAAGGCGAATCAGATGCTTTGGAAAACAATGACAAATATTTCAAGGTCATCAAAGACCAAATCGAACACATGAAGAACGAGGGAGCGCTGTCGGACAGAATCAACTGCCACGACGTACATCATTACGTAGTAATTTACGTGGCCATGGGCATTGTCATCGTGTCAGCAGCGCTGCACGTGCGCCGCTGCATTCTGATCTGACCCACACCAACATACTAATACGACAAGTTAAATAAAAGATTGAATAAAACGTTAACTGCTGCGCGTTGTACAATTGAGACGCTCGCGGCACAATACATGTGGGGTTGTTTTAGAACTCTAGAGATATCTTTACAGTTATTCTATAGTCGGTCCCGTACGTACCCTTCTTGAGCACCTCGGTCATGTCGGTGAGCTCCCGCGAGCAGGTCTCGGCGTCGCGGCCGGCCAGCAGCACGAGCTCCAGCAGCTCGCGCACGTCGGTGTCGGCGGTCACCATCCCGAAGCGCACGCAGGCGCGCCCGTCCGCCGCCTCGCCGCAGCTGAAGGCGCCGTCCGTGGCGCGGAGCGCCTCCACCAGTTGCCTGCGCAAACTACGGGCTACAGACGTCCGGAAACTTTAACCTCGTAAGACTCGCCATACAAAAAAAAACTTTTTTTAGTTTAAAAAAAAGACCAAGTTAAGATATCATTTATATACGAACTTCTAATTAACCAAAAAAATGTTGACACGCAACAAGGTCGACACGAGTCGTACCTGTTGAGCGCGTCCTGGCGCTCGGGCGCGGCGTGCTCCCAGCCGGCGGGCACGTAGCGCACGCCGCCCAGCCCCGCCCAGCCCGGCACGTGCGCCGCCTGCAGGCACGGCAGCGCCGCCACGTGCCGCCGACACGCAACAAGGTCGACACGAGACGTACCTGTTGAGCGCGTCCTGGCGCTCGGGCGCGGCGTGCTCCCAGCCGGCGGGCACGTAGCGCACGCCGCCCAGCCCCGCCCAGCCCGGCACGTGCGCCGCCTGCAGGCACGGCAGCGCCGCCACGTGCCGCCGACACGCAACAAGGTCGACACGAGACGTACCTGTTGAGCGCGTCCTGGCGCTCGGGCGCGGCGTGCTCCCAGCCGGCGGGCACGTAGCGCACGCCGCCCAGCCCCGCCCAGCCCGGCACGTGCGCCGCCTGCAGGCACGGCAGCGCCGCCACGTGCCGCCGACACGCAACAAGGTCGACACGAGACGTACCTGTTGAGCGCGTCCTGGCGCTCGGGCGCGGCGTGCTCCCAGCCGGCGGGCACGTAGCGCACGCCGCCCAGCCCCGCCCAGCCCGGCACGTGCGCCGCCTGCAGGCACGGCAGCGCCGCCACGTGCCGCCGACACGCAACAAGGTCGACACGAGACGTACCTGTTGAGCGCGTCCTGGCGCTCGGGCGCGGCGTGCTCCCAGCCGGCGGGCACGTAGCGCACGCCGCCCAGCCCCGCCCAGCCCGGCACGTGCGCCGCCTGCAGGCACGGCAGCGCCGCCACGTGCTGCCGACACGGACCATGTTAAGAGCGGTTTTTGTTTCCACGACTTACTCGAGGACGATTGACTTGAAAATTTTCACACGGAAACTTGGCTATATTTGCAAGGGCAGACTCTAAAAACCCTTAAAGAGTTACAATTGGATCAAAAGAAAAAATACGAAGACATGACTAATTATCATTTATTTGCAAATATTTATCATTACTCTGCATAAAATATAGCTACTTATATTACTGAGGGATTTGACTAGCTAAAATTTTAAACAGAACTAATACTTTCAGAGTTCGCCAGTTTCGCACGGCGCGCCACATCTTTCGTCCTTGACCAATGCGAACGTGCGCCTGGCATCAAAACTATAAATAATTATTTCGCTCGAACTTAGTAGTACAGTCGAGCTCATAAATATATATACATTTCTTCATCTTAATCCATTGCAATAAGGTGAAAAAATGTATGTGATGCAATAAGGTGAAAAAATGTATGTGATGCAATAAGGTGAAAAAATGTATGACTGTACGTGCATTAGCGCGAGCGAGACGCACGGGCGAATGAGAACAAAATTACATTACTTAGTTAGACATCGTTTTGATGTCAGGTTTAAGTTTGAATTGGCCTCTAAGTCTCACTACAACGGGGTCAGCTAAAACAAACTAAATTAAATTTTAAAATGTGAAGGTTTTCTTTCTAGCTAGTTGAAAAAGTTTCATTGTTTACGGCTGACAAAACATGTCCTAATAACCAGAACCATTACTATCTGAATATTGCTCGTTGTCTATCGTGTCGGACCAAACATAAAACCCATTTTTTAGAAACTATGTTTTCTTTCTAAATAAAAAAAAAACACTTAAAATCCCTTTGGTAAGGTTAGATCTGTGACATTTCTGATAACCTTTATATTGGCAATAAAAAAATAGTCGTCATATGGTCAAGCCTCCTCGGAGTTCAATAGTGGTAATGATTCAGCACTAAGATATGGCGTCATGTTCTGGGGCAATTCCACTGATCGCGAAGTTGTGTTTAAGATCTGTTTGTAGATTACCGTCAATGGAAACCTGTAAACCACTATTCATTAGGTTAAATATACTAACCTTGCCATGTACTTGCTATACATTTTTGAAACTGCTGTTTACATTAAAAACAACATGCATCAATTTTCAACGTTTAAAAGTGCTCGCATAATATGCGAAATATTTTACATCCAAGGAATAATTAAAATTACACTGAATAACAAAACCCAGAAAACCATACGTGTACTGGAAGGAATTTGCAAAATGACCAATTCCAGAATGGCCGGTAAACCGTCTAATACATCGTTCATTCATTCACAATGGGCCGATGCGTCTTTTCGCTTTAGCAATATAGTCGGTATTTGAGAGGGTTATCATCATTACCTGTAAGAAAGGCTCCCTAAGAGCGGCCGTGGCCCTGAGCACGTGGACCTGGGCGTCCAGGATGGGCGCCAGCCCGTCCAGCGCGCCCGGCAGCGCGGCGCCCGCCGGCGCGGCGCCCTCCAGCGGGCAGTAGCGCAGCACCACGCCGTGGCTCTCCGTCTCGCACACCTCTATGCTGATCTGGAGGCGCAGTAGGGAACTTGGCGTTACCCCTTGGTAATGTGTCGGCGGTAAATGATTAATACTGACACAGGTTCATATGGTACAAATTGTAAGAAAGTGTATTAATGAGTAATATTGACTTAAATTATGTGCACCTTGAAGATACTTTTTATAATAGAATAGAAATCATTTATTCAAGCAAATTCAAAGCAAAAGTAAATGAAACAGTTGAAATAGAAATGAAAAGCCTAGTTAAGCTTTTAATCTTGTTGTAAAGCACCCAATAGTACTGGTCTCTCGGTTTGGTGGTGGAAGATTTATTCCAGCATTTCGTGCCAGCGTAACGAAAGCTGCCACGGAATGCAACGAATCTTTTTTTTTTTATTTATTAACACAAAAATTTATACATACATTCTCAATATAATTCCAGCGAACAAAGCCTCCTAGGGCTTAACTGCCGCTGTAATCGCTCTTACACTCTATAATATTATAAGTAGGTTTATTGTTTACATTTTAAAACCATGGAGTGTTTCATATCACGAAGCCTGTGCCTTGGGCTTAGTAGTCGTCTGATATGTTATGTGTTGAAAGATGGATCAATTTCTCAAGTTTTTACGTAACTCTTGGTGTTTAACATTCGTTATGGAAATCTCGCTATCATTATAGAGATAAGCTTAGAAATGAACAAGAAAACTGACCATATCTGCCTCCCGCTGCAATACTTGTCCGAGCCAGGAGTTAAGCTTGTCGTAGTATGGCGGCGGCTTTTCTGAGTCTTCGGGGGCAAACTGAAATGTAACGCATGCGGATGCCCGCGATATTGCCTCCTGTAACACAAACATGAGAGATTTATTTAGTTTTCTGTCACTGTATATGTATAGAAATAAATAATCACATAAAAAAAAAATCTTTATTGCCACACAACAAAATTTACAATTTATGTAAAAATAGCTAAAAAAATACAAAATAACTTAAACTAATTAACTTAAATTAACACAATAATTATAACTTAAATCTATAATGTGGCAAAGGGTCCCAATCTCAGCATGTGCAGTGGCAGAGGGCTCTGCGCTGATTTTCAGACTGGTCCCGGGAGAGATTGGGGTGGGGACATGACTTTTCTCTGCACAAATGCAAATGACAAATAATTCCATACATTTTTTTCTATTCGATCGGCGTTTGTTGATGTACCATTGTCATCTTGATTAGGCTAGGCCCCAAAAAACAAATAGATTATCAGAAAAACATATATAGTATTTTAAATAGGGTTTAGTAGTACTTAATTATACAGAATTAAGTTTGAGATGTAGGAATTAAAAGTTGTCAGGACAGTACTCACAACTAGATCAACGGTTGGTGGTTCATCGCCGCCGGGTTCTGCACTCTGAAAGTATAAGTACCCAATTTTTTAAATGTAAAAACGTTAAAGATAATTAATTATTATTGAAAGTTATTTGTGTTTTCTCCATGGTTTGAGTCTTAGGAGGTACCTTATTTATTACATAATAATAGATAAACTGTAATATTATTTTCTTTTTCGGGGTGATAAATACAAAGGATAAGATAAAGTTGTATTTTTTTGTTTTACATTTTTTTTATAATTTGATATTATTTGATTGATATTTAGTCGATTTTAGTGACCAAAGTTGCCTCTGTACTTCGTCAGAAGACTTAGAAGGAGGAAGCGTGTAAATATTTAGAATAAAAGTAATTACGAAAGGCAGCAGCAAATATTTGTATTAAGCGCCGGCCGCTTCTAGCGCGGCCCACAGTGGAGGCGCTCTTTCGACCCTATATAAAGTTAATAGTACTAATTTACTGGTTAGCGACGTACCAGTATCTTGAGCCCCGCCTCGGCGACGATGGTCCTGGCCGCCCGGGCGTGGCGGAAGGCCGCCGCCAGCCGGGCGGAGAGCCGCGCGGCGCCGGCGCGGCGCAGCGCCGCCCACAGCGGCAGCGCGGCCGCCCGCCCCGCGCCGCCCGCCCCGCCCGCGCCGCCCGCCCCCGCCCCCGCCAGCCCGCCCAGCGCCGCCAGCGCGCCCTCGCGGCTGCCCGCCTGCGCGCCACACCGCCGTATTACATTACCTTCTCCGCTCCGACACAGTCGGATGGGAGGAGCTTGGCTCTTTCTACTCTACCGACCTTCTCTAAATGGATTATGTAATTTAGGCCGGCGCCCCACTGCTGCGCACGCTACATCCACGGCCCACGTTTTAATACAAACCGTGGGCAAGCCCACGAAATTTTGTATAGGAACGTGGGTCGTGTACATAGCGTGCTCTGCAGTGGGGCGCCAGCCTTAAGCGTGACAATTAGAAGCAACGAAACAGGTTGTAGACGGTGTTCTCCACATTGACCTTAATTATTAAATAATTAAAGACAAATAGAAAAAAAGCCTCGACTCAAAATCGACTTTCAAAGTTGGAAACACGTTTTCTTAGGTTTTATACCGTTTCTATACATATATCCAGAAGTTTAATTGGAAAATGTAGAAATCTTCTTCAGACTGTTTGGCAAGTTGATAACTGACATTATCCATCGGGGACCGGTCCGGTATCCCCTTCGAGGGTTTTTGGGACACAAAAACCCTCAGTTTTACAAATAAGAGCTTTAAAATCAATGCTTTACGCGCGTTTACCTAAACGTCCATCAGAAAAAATCATTACTAGTGAGCCTGTTTCCAAAAATTTGATTTATTAAAATGAAAGATAACAAAACGTGCTAATAGAAACCAGTACTTGTTATTTCTAATAGTTAACAAAAGGTGTACAATTTCATCGACTAATTCTATCAATTTGACATTTTTGCGACAAAAATCGATAACCTTTTGAACGCCAAGAACACCTAAAGGCGTCGTAACCAGTCGTGCCCACAGCGCCAAGGACAACTATAGGTGTTATGGCACACGATGTCAAAGTAACCTTCACCCTTTCGAGTAAGGTTTACATTAGCTCCCTTGCGTCCAGGATTTTGGCGTTCGAATTATGTTTGCTTTTATGACATAAATATTATGACAAGATACTCAAGATAGTTAATGTCATCAGAGCAAATCGATATATGGATAACAGCTATTATTCACCCCTTCCCAGAAAAAAGCCTTTAAATGGCTTAGCCGTTCATCGAATAGCCCCAACGATTGGCTTTCCCTTTGAATGGCTTACCCGTTCATTTGACTTAGCTCTAGGAAGGGGTTTCCCTTCCTAATAAAATAAATTATGATGCCTGTGCTGTCAACGCGCTAGATACCCAATCCTCTTTAAACTTAAATAAGCAATATTTGATTCTATTTTTACCATAGTAAGTTGAAAATGGCATAAGCGTTATAATTTATAATCGATACACCTTCAAGGGGTTAGCGCTTAGGAACGGGAATCAGCTTACCCGTATTATGAAGCGCTTTAAAAGCCAAATTAAAGGGTTTTAGTTAGCAACGGCTTTGGTATGCAAAGCCTTACGAAATATCCCGTCGTAAACCCTCGAAGGGGATACCGGACCGGTCCCTGGTTCTTATACATCATTTCCTATAATTTACCACCATAATCTTTTGATGAATTTTTAAAAACTGTCCCATCTCGTCACATATTACCGGGGACGCACGCTTGCGACCTCATTATTAAAAGGCAAGAAGAGAACATGTACTAGTAGAAACCAATACTTGTTATTTAGATATTACGTAACAAAAGGTGTACAATTTCAACGACTAAATCTATCGATTTTACATTTTTGCTCCAAAATCGTTACGGGCTCTTAAAAAACTTATTCATCTACGACACTATTGATACTCAGTACTTACTGGATTTACACCTTTGGAATGATCGTTTGCTGTCATAGGTTCTGGAATTTTGTAAAATGTCTGTAGTACAATTTCAGGAAATGAACAATCTCAATTATACTTACTAAACATATACATCATTTAGAAATATTTAATGGACCAGTCACACTAGTTTTAAAAGTCAACTGGAGCGCGCGGCTGCAGCCCAATATCAGCCTTCGTGTATACCGACGAGGTCCACGAGGACACGCCGCGCGCCGTACGCGAGGTCGGTGTTCAACGGGTTACAAGTCACAATTTGTTGAGTTTTAACAAGGTTTGAAAAGGATACGACAGTAGGGAGGCCGGGGACGCCAAACCAGGGCCCAGGCGTGAGTGTGACGGAGTCAGCTATACTATAACTCTGAAACAAGCAATATACTTCATTATTAGATAGCTAGAACGGGTCTTAATAGCATAAAAATAAACTTGACGTTTATTTATGATATAGGTATTCATTGGAAGCAAACGAGCAGACCAATCGTCTCTCAGCAACACCACGGGCCGCGCTAGACTATGCCCTTAACCAGATTCACCAGATAACCAGTTACCAGATCACCTTCTAAACTAAACAATGTGTAGGACAAGGGCACTAACTTCGTCTTTCGGCAACGACGCGGGCAGCGCCAGGCTACGCCCCCGCAGATGTAGATGTAGCCCCCAGCGGCGACAGGCGTCCGCTAACGCTACAAGATCGTCTCGTCTCGCTAGGGGGGCTGCCCCGGCGGCTGCTAGGGCTAGGAGCGGTGTGGAATCACCTAACGATGTCTACGAACGGCACTAACTTCGTCTCTGGGCGTGGCCGCGGGCAGCGCCAGGCCGTGCCCGCGCACGTGCAGGTGCAGCGCGCGGCGCCGGCACGCGCCCGCCAGCGCCGCGAGCTCGTCCCCGCCGCCCAGCGGCGCCGCGCCCGCCGCCGCCAGGGCCAGCAGCGGCGTGCGCGACGCCGCCAAGTCTTCTTCGCAGAGACGTTCGAGGGCCGATACGTCCATGCCGCGCCCTGCCAAATAAATATTGTATTTTATGCTACAGTAATATAATAAGGATTCTTAATATTCGAGGAGATTGATGATTGAAGCATTGGAGTAAATAAGAACATTTAATGCGAGCCGTGAGGCCCGGAACATTCGGTTGAGGTACACTTCCGTACGAGGAGCTGCAGGAGAACAGTTCTTGGAAATAGGTAAGTCCGGAGCGGCCGACCGCGGCCGTTGCCGGGGGACTACTCACCGCGCGGGTGCTGCGGCACGGGGCGCACGCAGGCGAGAGGCAGGCCGAGCTGCCTGCATAAATGTTGTACGACCCCTAGCGGAGATGCCACGCAGCTGTATATGCATGGGAGGCGAGTCGCGAACGCCAGTGCTACAAATAATAGAATATAAACTTATATTTATTAGGGCAAAGTGGAATGCCGTGCCTAGCCCGACCCTGCCACTTCGCATGGCTACCGATACTTATCTACTTCATTAGATTTTTTCTTTATGTTATTACCCTATACTTCTACAAACAAAAAAGATTTGCTAACACTTCAGCCATTGTGACGTAATCTTAAACATCAATCGAACTATTATAGTGTAACATACCACCATCCTCAAGATAGCGCGGGTAGCGACAGTGCAGCAGCATGCGAGTCACTCGCACCAGACCTTCCAATTGCTCTTGGTGGTAATATGCGCTGTAGTCTGCCAATCTGTGCACCAACAAACATCTCACAATGTCAGCTGTTAACATTCATCAATCCCATGCCAGAAAATGTTGAAATTGCTTTAGGCCCCGGACTGGGCGCATGCGAACGGCGGCGCGGCGAGCGGTATATCAAGGCTTCAAGGCCGTTCATAAATTTGATCGAGCGCAATGTATGATTATGATTTGCCGCTCGCTGCGATACCATTCGCGTGCGTTCAGTCCGCAGCGGTAACATTATTTTGATTTACAAACGCAAACGAACGTTTTAGGTGGAAGATTGCTTACCCAACAGTGCCAAATTTAATAATAAATGAAACGTACACATATATTATATAAACATAATAATAACAATCGAATTTAAAATGTGTGGCGTAGGTACTGGATGAAACAATGTTCATTATGTATAAGTAGGTCATGGCCATTACTACATGGCGATTCATTAGTGTAGTCAAATACCTAATAGTCCCGTTTTAGCCTGCAGTTTAAATTAGCACTACTTATAACTTTTCAGCATAGCAAATCACAAGTGTTTGAATATCCTTAGTAGATAACGTGAAACACAGGACAAGTTACAGTGGTGTCTACACGCGTTAAGTATAAAGCGAACAAGGTATCACTATTTTTCTAGCCCACATAAAGAGCCTCTGGTCTGCTCGGCAACCTAATCCCACGGGTCACACATGCAAATGCACTGACTGGTTTTATGAATGCAACTAAATTCCAACTTCTCATTGGAATTGGTTTCGTTTCCTCAAAACGTTTCCTTTCATCAAAAAGAAAGTGGTACACATCAAATGATGTTTTGTCAACAACTTCTGAAAAAGTCAGTAGTACAAGTCAGGATGTAACTAAACCCGTTATCTCTAGTTATAAAGTTATTACTTTAGAGTACCAACGACAATGAGATACATGGTGTGACGGAGAAAGCATTATTATTGTGTCCTTGTTACAGTCTCGCTTTTCAATGTTGTTTACTAATAGAATGGTACATACTTCATAAAAATTTTTTGTCTAATACCTAATAAGTGAGACGGTCAACTACTTTATTGTCAGAAGAAAAAAAAAACTGTTTTCCTGGTCACACTACAATATGAGTGAATACATAGGTACTTTCAATAATACCACCATATATTCTCTAATTCCATTGTGAGCCAATCTAATCGGAATAGGCTCAAGGTCACTGATATGGAGTTAATTCAACCATACTTATGTACTAAACTTCCTCGTAGTAATAATACGCGTGTAAAATGTATTGGACATGCACTTTATGGGTGTAATTGTCGTTATGCATGCTTGCTTTACATACTAGGCATAGATTATGGTGTATGTAGTGTAGTAGTAGTTTTAATTTATTTTTTATTTTTATTTTATTTTATTTATTGTTCGGAGAACCAACAGCTATAAATTGCACAATAGTTACATACAAAACACAAAATGTACAAAGTATCTAATAATTCTTCTAAAAACTATGGGCTCAATATTCTAGGCAGAAAACTAAATCACCTAAGGTTCGCTGACGATCTAATACTAGTATCAGATAACCCGACAGACCTGAAAATCATGTTAGAAGAACTAGACGCACAGAGCAAACTAGTTGGCCTATCTATGAACATGTCAAAAACAAAACTAATGTCAAACAGTGCTAAGGCACCAATAGACGTTAATGGAAATGAAATAGAGTATATGAATGAATATGTATACCTAGGACAAGTAATATCACCGGAAGACCAGACGGACAAAGAGCTGCAGAGGAGAACCACAAATGCCTGGAAGAAATTTTGGTCATTGAAAGATGTCCTAAAAGCCAAAGAAATACCTACAGGACAGAAATTTAAAATTTTCAAAAGTTGTATCATACCAGTCTTATCATATGGTTGTCAAACATGGGGACTTACTAAAAAACAGGAACAAAAATTAAATGTTTGCCAGAACAACATGGAAAGAACCATTTTAAATATAAAGCTAAGAGATAGGGTGAAAATAACTACCATAAAAGCAAAATCCAAGACCAAAACCCTATCATCAGTGATCAAGCAACAAAAGTGGAGATGGGCTGGCCATATAATGAGGGAAAACAAAGATAAATGGACTAGAGAACTTGTGGAGTGGTGCCCAAGATATAACACCCGAAAAAGCGGGCCACAACAGTACAGATGGTCCAACGACCTAAGAAAGACTGGAGGAAAAGCTTGGATGAGTGTTGCAAGAAATAGACCAAAATGGAAGACTTTGGAAGAGGCCTTCGTCAAGGGACGAGTTGGAGTTGCCGACGGAAATGATAAATAAATATACTTACAAATGTAAAAAAAAAAAAACTTCAATAATAAAGGCTATTTTTATTTTTATTTTTATTTTATTTTATTTTTATCTAATAATTGCAGTAATCCAGCATTGTTAATATTGGCAAGCATAATCCTAAAGATCATCAACATGCCAGGTCATATCATATCAGATAACATGGCTTCACTTGTAGTATGAGTCACTGCAGCTGGATGTAAGTTATTGAATCCCGGTAAAGGGCATTTATTTGTGTTTTAATTTTTTATGTACCTCAATTACTTACCTATTAATTATACAAGATGCCAACAAGGAACCTGAACGAATTTACACATTCAGAGGTCAAAAGATTTGCAAACAAAAAAACATTCCTCGGACCGTTCTGGCATGACTCATTCTTTATTGAAATATTTAAAAGGGGTCACTCATGTAATTTAGGTCGAATATCATTCATGGTATGATACTTAATTTAAAAGAATTGTCAATAGAAGCTAAACCTGCATTTGGAACTCTGCATTCAGTGACCCATTTTAATATCTCAGCCCATGTGTGTGAATCCGTTTCTATTTGGATGATGACTTTTATTGAATTTTATAACAAAGTCGAATTCAGTAAATAGAAAATGAGTAATTTACACAATTAATTGGACACAAAACAGACCTTTGGTTCAAAGCTTAAGCTTTTTTAATAACTTTATAAATTAAAAATAAAAATGGTTTAAGAAAAGCCTTATCGGGCAATAAACTTTCAATGAAATTAATGGCCTTCTTGAAAATGCCAGCTTATTTGATAAGCAAAATTGTTGCTCTATGTAGAATTACTCGCCTCCTCATTTCCTTGTTTTTTTGTTTGCATATCTCATATTTTAGTAAGCATTGGATAAAAAACAACTTCTATTAGGCAATAAGCAAAGAGTAGTTTTGCATTGAGTCATATCATATTTTTAAATACTTTGGCATAATCTATGAAACCAATCTTTATTTTTATGTCCCAGATACTAAAACAACAGTTTGATTGCCCCAATTAGCCCCACTTTCGCCCATCTTTCATTTTAGTACAAAATTGGTTCAATATTGATTGAGTATAAGAGTCATTAAAACTGTCATATTAGCTTGAGCAATATAAAAATGGAGCTAAGGATGAATGTCAACACTTTGTGTCTAATTATGATCGGACTCTCTCTTCAGTCTCTAAATATGATCAGGAAAAACTGCTAAAATCCTTCATCCCACAAGAACGTGGGCACATCAAATCTGTTGTTATTTAGGTACAATCAGGGACCCGTCCACCCTTTCCCAGAAAAAAGCCTTTAAACGGCTTAGTCATTCATCCAATAGTCCCAATGATTGACATTCCCTTTTAATTGCTTACCCATTCATTTGACGTAGCTCTTTGAAGGAGTTTCTCTTTCAGAAAACAAAAGGGTATCCCCTTCCTAATTCAAAAAATTATGACACCTGTGCTGTCACTGCGCTAGACACCCAGTCCTTCACTTTAAACATAAATAAGCAATATTTGATTCTATTTTTATGAACAGAAAGTTGAAAATGGCATAAGCAATTTAATTTATAATCCATACCCCTTCAAGAGGTTACCACTTAGGGACAGGTATCAGCTTACATGTATTATGAAGTGCTTAAAAAGCCAAATGAAAGGGTTTTAGTAAGCAATGGCTTTGGTAAGAAAAACCCTACGCTTCCAAAACTCTCGAAGGGGATACTGGACCAGTTCCTGTGTACAATATTAAACACAACACAACCAAACCTTATTGTGCTTACTGCGTCTACATTTATATAGTACCTGAACATGTGCGCCATCCACCGCGACGTTTCGCTTGCGATGTGCGCTCCGAGCCGAGCGGCGTGCCCGCGCTCCAGCCGCCCGAACAGCGCCGAGATGCTGTGCGACAGGATCGCCGCGCGCGTCACCTCGTCCGTCGGCAGCAGCGGCGGCTCCGCGCTCTCGCAACTAGGGTCCGTCTTCAACACCAACTCCTCTAAAACCTTCAATATCTCATCCATAGACGTTTCTTCCGGCTCGAAGAACCCGGCGCTGATTTTGCGCGGTTCCCTCCGTCTCTCTTCATCTCCGGCCTCGTGAGCGTTCACTCCGGCTTCCAACCTCTCTACCACTTCTGAAACTTGAAATTCCAGCCCGCCGAAAGGACCCCGGTCCTGTTAACAAGATGAAAATAAGAATTTTTCTCACAAACCACAAAGCCACTAAATAGTAGGAGTTTTACCGTCTCGGACGGCGCCTCGCTTTGAGGACTGGGTTTATTAGATTCGGTATCTGCGACCGATGCATCTCCCATGCTGCGTGGCGAATTTTTCGCAAATTTACAGCAGCTATCGCGATATCACCCAACATAAAAATTTGTAAACGTCACGTATTGTTTTGACGTGGGCTGCCGCTCACAGACAAGAAAATGTTTTTACTCAAGCAATACAAACAAAGATCTGTTCAAATGGACGACTTTTACTGTTGCTCAAACAATATGATATCAAATGTGACGTTATCGGTTTTTTTTTGTACTCTATTTTGAGTTTTGACAGCAGTTTGAAGTTTCACTCGTCAAAATTCATTATTTCTAAATAGGGCTTAAATATGTCCTTAGCTAAAATATTTTCCGTAACTACGCGAGGTAATAACAGTGTTTGATTCAATCTATCATTAATATTCTTCCCCGAAAGCGCCTTTTCGATATTTTTGCATTAATATATCGATTACGCAACTGTGTTGTTTATAACCTCTTCTGCGTATTTACTATTGAAAAATTCTATTAATATACCGAAATTGCGGCGTGATTTCATATATTATACACTACTTACATTAGGCTCTTGAGTTTATCATTCCTACTTGGCCACAATTCGGTAATAAAACTAACTTATTGCTTGCCCTTTTAAATTGACCAAGTATAGAAAATGAGTGTGTTGTAGTGCGCGCTTGCGGCGCACTGAGCCGCGCGTACAGCGCGCCGGCGGGCAAGGCGGCAGGCGAGTACCCGCTGCAGGAGAAAGGCTACATGTACGTGAACGCCGAGCCGCAGGACATGTCGTTCAAGGCGCTGTCCGACAAGGCTGCACAGACCATGTTCTGGACGGAGCTCGCCAGAGGCTTCGCTGTCACCTTGGCTCATATATTTAAGGTATGTTTAAAAGCTATACTTTGGTGCAATTATTTAGTGAAATCTGTGAAAATGTATATTTTTTCAAAACAGCTGTCTTATGCAAAGGTTTGAGATATTATTATGTGTATAACTGTAAGCCTAAGGAAATCTAAACGTGTGTGTAACCAGTATGAAATAGAAAGATTTACTCCCTATAATGTCTACATTTGTTGGCTATAGTTGCTTTGCTTTAATATTAATTTCTCTTTTAATGACGAAAACTCAATGGACCATATTTTAAAAGGAGAAGAGAAGAAGTATAGCATCAAAGAACGCCCAATCCCTTGAGTGTTGCTATATAGAGCTTACACTGTAGTTTATTTTTACAATGCTCTTTTACGTATGTGACATAGTATAAAAAAGCGGCCAAGTGCGAGTCGGACTCGCGCATGAAGGGTTCCGTACAATTTAAGACGTATTAAAAAAAAATCTTCTTATTAGATCTTGTTCAACATTTTACCACTTTGGACACACATTTTACCACTTTGGAAGTGTCTCTCGCACAAACTATTCAGTTTAGAAAAAAATGATATTAGGAACCTAAATATCATTTTTGAAGACCTATCCATAGATACCCCACACGTATATGTTTGACGAAAAAAATTTTTTTTTAATTTTATGACGTATTAAAAAAAAACTACTTACTAGATCTCGTTCAAACCAATTTTCGGTGGAAGTTTACATGGCAATGTATATCATATATTTTTTTTAGATTTTTCATTCTGTTATTTTAGAAGTTACAGGGGGGGGGACACACTTTTTTTCACTTTGGAAGGTTCTCTCGCGCAAACTATTCAGTTTAGAAAAAAATAATATTAGAAACCTTAATATCATTTTTGAAGACCTATCCATAGATACCCCACACGTATGGGTATGATGAAAAAAAATTTTTTTTTTTAATTTCATGACGTATTAAAAAAAAACTACTTACTAGATCTCGTTCAAACCAATTTTCGGTGGAAGTTTACATGGCAATGTATATCATATATTTTTTTTAGATTTTTCATTCTGTTATTTTAGAAGTTACAGGGGGGGGGACACACTTTTTTTCACTTTGGAAGGTTCTCTCGCGCAAACTATTCAGTTTAGAAAAAAATAATATTAGAAACCTTAATATCATTTTTGAAGACCTATCCATAGATACCCCACACGTATGGGTATGATGAAAAAAAATATTTTTTTTAAATTTCATGACGTATTAAAAAAAAACTACTTACTAGATCTCGTTCAAACCAATTTTCGGTGGAAGTTTACATGGCAATGTATATCATATATTTTTTTTAGATTTTTCATTCTGTTATTTTAGAAGTTACGGGGGGGGGGGGACACACTTTTTACCACTTTGGAAGTATCTCTCGCGCAAACTATTCAGTTTAGAAAAAAATGATATTAGAAACCTCAATATCATTTTTGAAGACCTATCCATAGATACCCCACACGTATGGGTTTGATGAAAAAAGATTTTTTGAGTTTCAGTTCTAAGTATGGGGAACCCCCAAAATTTATTGTTTTTTTTCTATTTTTGTGTGAAAATCTTAATGCGGTTCATAGAATACATCCACTTACTAAGTTTGAACAGTACAGCTCTTATAGTTTCGGAAAAAAGTGGCTGTGACAGAATCGGACAGACAGACGGACATGACGAATCTATAAGGGTTCCGTTTTTTGCCATTTGGCTACGGAACCCTAAAAAAAGATATAATTGCTTGATTTATAGTATGCTTGCAAAATGACTTTTTGCGTATACATTAATATAACAATAACAGCCTATACCTATACCCAACTAGGGTTTCCTATACAAGAAAATAATGATTAAACAAATCAATAGTGCATTAAGAGCAATTCCTAGCTGAGCAACTTTTCAAATCTCGAATTTTTGAAGCTATGTTTCTGTCGCGCTGCGGTGGGCGGGTGCCGGAGCTATCTAAGTGTGAGTGCGCGCACACAGACGCGAGACTCGTGCGCTCGCTCATTGTGCGCCGTTCCGTCGACATCGCCCGCGAGCCGGACGGAATTTATTCTGCGCTGCCCGACGCAAGTTGTTTTTGTTGTTACCACGTAATATTGTTTTTATTATACTGTATCTATTACACCCTATCACCTGTACTAAATGTATTTTTCACCTATGATGACGAAATAATAAATGATTGATTGATATTAATTACCATATAGGTAAAAACTGCAAAAAAGAATGATGTCTCAGCTTTGGTTGTCGTCGTACAGTCAAGTGCAAAAATATGTATCGAAAGAATCGTCTCATAAATATGGTACTACGCTCTTATTACACTGGAATAAGATGCTATGGGACATATTTTTGAGTAAGATGTGTACACCCATATTTTTACACTTGACTGTACCTATCCGTATCAGTAAGTTGGGAGTGATCATGGTGTGTTGTGAAATTTTGTAAGTAGGTATAAATATACCTATGGTTAAACTACAATCTATTTAACTTGTAGTACGATGGGGCTAAACTTGAGCCGCCTTATTGAAGAACGTATCGCAATGACAATCTGGGACCAATAGAGAGAACTCGTGAAAAAATGTTTTTTCGAGATCTCAACACGTGACAGATTCTTGAAGTACGTAGTGAATCGTTAAATAATAACCGTAGATTCGGCCTGAATTTTGGTAATCTTCAATATAGAACGGTTTTAGTTTTGTACCTGTGTAAAGATGAGACATACTTTTCTTAGGGTAACGAGTGTTTTGCCATCAAGGGAGAACATTGGATGGTGAAAAAAAGTTGCTTCTAATGGAAAGAGAATAAGGTATCACAAAGAAATAGGTCCGGTGTCTACCCTTTTGTATCCGATCTTAACCCTGATACAAAAATTGGTAAAATTGTGGCTCTCAAACTTTGATACCTATGTCATAAGGCAATTTGATAAGTAAACAATGTGCTAAGAAACCTCTTATTGTAAGGTTTACCCGAAGTAATAAAAAAAAACCACTGAAATAATAGATACGTTGCGAAGTTTTGACAATTTAAGATTTCGTGAACTATACAGGTTTAGGGAAAGTGTAAATGTATTGTTTATTGAATGGAATGTACTGGAAGATATTAAGTACTTAAGTAGGAGGGACAAAAATAAAAAAAAAAAAAAAATCGCGCCCAGTCATTTTTAATGAAGGTCGCCAAAAAAATAAGAATCAAACTTAGAAATCTAAAAGACTAAGTAGTTCTTTAAAAAGGTCAAGGTCACTGAAAGCCCATCTTGAAGTATGGAAAATAATTAAAATTGCGATTTTGTTGGTTTAATTTTGCAATAGTTGATATACAATCTTTTTTTTTTTGATAAAATGTAAGGATCGTATGTAAAGAGTAAAGTAAATATATCGGAAAAGAGAGCCCTCTTGAAGCATTTTAAGGAAACTAATTTCGAAGCCCTATCTCTATTTTGTATCCGAAACTAGCAATGTATGTATGCGTGCACATCTACATATGCATCCGTATGTGTAGGTACTTTATTGCGAAAAATTGCTCATTTGGTATCTATTTTACTCGATTTTGTTATAAATTTCAACATGTATCATCATCCCTATACAATATAAATACTCTTTATTGCACACCTCAATAAAAGAAAACATACACATAAGCACAGGTAAACAACATGCGGTCTTATCGCTGAAAGGCAACCTTTGGGTTGCGGAAATTAAAAAAATTACATTGTCAGTAACTGTCGCGCTGGTAGTGGTACTGGATAAAAATAATGGTACGAAAGTGTGATCAAGAAAACAATAAATGTGATAATTAAGGTCAGTAGGTAAATTGAAGAAAATTTAAAGTTTGATAATCACTGTTGTCTTTTAAATAGGTAAAGATCTGATTGTTTCTGGTCCGATCTTTACCTGGAAGGGTCAAGATCGGATATCGGTCTACAGCAGTGCTAGGTCTGTTAACACAATTACAAAAACAAACACAGTTTCATCACAATACGCAAAATAAATTACAGAGCGAAGATCGGATAGAAGGAAGAATTCGCGAAATTTACCTTGCTCTCTGTGATTGCACATAGCACAAGCCCGACTCCCTGAGCGACGCGGGAACACTGACAGTCGAGGCGCAATGAAATGGCGACTTACACAATGTTGCCAACATTAAAAAATAAAGCCAAATTAGGGGGAAATGAATGTCCTACGTTCTTCACCCGCATCCGGTATTTACCCAACATAGGTACCTTAATCGTTGAACCGCCGCATTTCAAAATGGCCCTTATTTTGATATCGGCTAGCCGTAATGTAATACGGCGGATTATACAATACGACTGCGATACTTATATAAATCCCATCGTCGATGTAATTTCATTAAATTTGCTATCTAGTGGCAAACATCAAAGTCTTTTACTTGTGACGCACAAGTGTGAGCAAGGTAAAATACTATATTTCTAAAAAAAATTGCCTACTACGTAATAAAAGAAAATGTGATTATTAAATTATAATACGAAAGGTGGTCAAATCGCAAAATGCTGTCGTTTTATTTAAAATAATGAAATAATTAGACCAGTTCCGAAAGTACCGGGAAATCCCGGTTCTTTAAAACAGTACCGGTTTTCGTGCGATAAGGACAACTGCAGCTCGGACCGAAATTCACTCGCAAAAAACTCAAAAATCGAGGTTTCGCTCTCGACTGTTTCCTCCTCCAAAACGCAACTAATCATTATGAAATTTTGGAAATTGCAAGAGGAAGAAATAATCTATGCCGCTATGTTTTGATTTTTTGGATATTTTTTGTCATATTTGTATACTGTGCCTTTTTTTACAGCCAATTCAATTGAGCCGTTTTTGCGATTTTCGAGGCGCTGTATCTTTCTTCAAAATAAAATAATCCAAAAAAGCAAAACATAGCGGCACAGATATTGATCTTATTTGAAAAAATCACTGCTCTAGGTTAAAAATCCAGGGAGGAATCAGTCGAGAGCGTTTGTATGGAAAAATCGCAACTAGGAATTCCTCTTAAACAATTATGTGATGGGAAACAAATTGCTATATAAATAAATAAAAACAATAACAGCCCCCTCTTTTTCCATCAGGGGTTATTATTATTATTATTAAAGCTTTTTTCCACTTAACAAGTTTGGCAATGTATTTCTAATTTACAACTATTTCTTCCATCTTTGTTATGTGGCCCCTCTGAGGGTAAAAGCCTCCTCCATTCTGGTAAAACTAAAACATGCACCAGATATGCAAAATAGGAAGAGTGGAGAAGATTGGGGGGGCCTTTGCCCAAAGTCAATCGTCAGGTCAATGAGAATCGGTTATCATAGATTAAGAAAAACTATAGATACTTATGTTAAACCTGCCACCTCTCTTATATCGTCAATCCATCTTTGTCGTGAAGAATGTCATCAGAAATGGTTATAGATAAAAAATGCTTCCAGGAACCTGCAACCATTAACTACCCATTCGAGAAGGGGCCACTGTCCCCGCGGTTCAGAGGGGAACACGCGCTGCGCCGCTACCCCTCCGGCGAGGAGCGCTGCATAGCTTGCAAGCTGTGCGAAGCTATCTGCCCCGCGCAGGTTAGTCACTACAGTACGTTTCAGAATGAAGCCATTCGAGACATTAAACAGAAGGCTATTCCCCAGCTACTTGGCCTCTTTATTAATGAATGTATTCATAAAGTGTCCATGCAATTTTACAGATAGCACACAACACCTCCAGTCCTTGTTTGGTCTTTGAACAAATTGGGTATTAGATAGTTAAAATCACTTGAAAAAACTGATTTCCACTGTTAGTTATTACAAAGTTACAAAGCAGTGTGCCCCGCAGGCCATCACGATCGAGGCGGAGGAGCGCGCGGACGGCTCGCGCCGCACCACGCGGTACGACATCGACATGACCAAGTGCATCTACTGCGGCTTCTGCCAGGTTACACGTCTACCTTGTACTCCTTATACCTCATCATTCATTTAAATTTTCTGAATTTTTGGCAAAAATATCGGCATGTCCAGGGATCGGCCCTGGATCTTTGACTGATAAAGAGCTGAAAAGAAATTTTGTCTTCCTCTCAAGAGGTTCTAAGTATGAGCCTTACATTATTTATCTTAATCTTCATTTTAGCGTGAAATAAACAAGCTGATAATTATGTAATAGTAGCTCTGCGAGCTGTAGACTTTGCCATTAATTAATATAAAGCCTGCTAGCAAATTTCATGAAAATCGGTATAAAAATGCATACTGCAGAGAATAGTCAGATAGCATTTTTGTCAAAGTTGAAACACTCTCTCGATACACATATAAGAAAATTTGAGAAAAATAACCAATGTACATGAAATGAGAGTAATAACGTGGTCTTACAGGAGGCGTGCCCGGTGGACGCCATCGTGGAGGGCCCGAACTTCGAGTTCTCGACGGAGACGCACGAGGAGCTGCTCTACAACAAGGAGAAGCTGCTGCTCAACGGCGACAAGTGGGAGGCCGAGATCGCCTCCAACATCCGCGCCGACCATCTCTACCGCTGAACTGTCAACATCCGCGCCGACCATCTCTACCGCTGAACTGTCAACATCCGCGCCGACCATCTCTACCGCTGAACTGTCAACATCCGCGCCGACCATCTCTACCGCTGAACTGTCAACATCCGCGCCGACCATCTCTACCGCTGAACTGTCAACATCCGCGCCGACCATCTCTACCGCTGAACTGTCAACATCCGCGCCGACCATCTCTACCGCTGAACTGTCAACATCCGCGCCGACCATCTCTACCGCTGAACTGTCAAGTGCCCACCTCACTCGCATAGCTTTAGGAGCCGACTTGCACTGAGCTTTTGAAGATATTCTTCGGTTTAAAGACATGTTTTATCGTACATGAAATGTATTTGGGTATTTCCAAAAGGAAAAAGCAATACAAGTGAAAGAAACTTCTAAAAAGAAACCTTTATTAGCTTATTACTTTACGTGATTTTCGGGATTACCCAATTTCCAAAGGTACGCGAATACCCTTTAGTGGTAAAGTCAGCCTTTAGTTAGTTAAAATAATGTTCAATTTCATCTAGCCGGTGGTACAAGTGTTTCACTAGCTGTAGAAATGATCCATGTGACAGCTGTAAGTAATAAATGTAAATATTTGAGCTCGGCGCAAAATAGCTCTTAAATATAGAAATATTAAGTTATTCTTTTGTGATAATAAATCAATATCTCAGTTATCACTGTTCTTTTACTGATATTCTCAAATACTGTTTTTCTTGGGGGTATATAATTATGTACATTTTACGTCGTACAGACAAACTTTTTCTAATACTTTCATTGGTAGGATACTAGGATAGCATAAGATAAAAAAAAGTACTACAGATGAAAATAATTTATTCTATTATTTGATTTAATAAATTTAATTGACATAAAACATAACTAATTAATGAGGTAATCATTAGTAAATAGCCGGGTCCACACAGAGCGAGCGAGCGAGCACGTACGTGCGAGGCAATTTTCCTCACGCACAAACCGGCCAGTGTAGACGTGCCTCGGCCGAGGCGGCGCGCTCGGCCGAGCACAACGCACGCGCCGCCTCGGCCGAGGCACGTACGTGCTCGCTCGCTCGCTCTGTGTGGACCCGGCTATTATAAACATATACAACAAAAACATTTGCAAATACTTCTATTTATTTTAAATGTTATTTATAGTTTATTAACAAATACGCGTGACACACTTATACGTGCGAATCGGATGCAGTGCCATGTGCCATAAATAACAACATAAAAATACGGTTTGCAAAGTTTTGGTCAACAATTTATCAATAAAGCAATATTTAATTATCACTACTCAGTCCATGGCTTAAAATACTTGTAAATTAATTAATGCTACAGTTCGTTATTTCAAAACGTTTTAAAAAGATGTTTATATTACTCATGAAAGCAAAAGAATGTAAAAGATCGTATATGATTTATAATTGTTACATATTTGACTTATTTTTCTAATGGTAAAAAAACGAATTATAGGTAACGTTATATAAAATAAGCAGCACAGCGATACAGTAAAAGTTGATATTAGAAATGGTATTGTGGCTCTGCTTTCACGAGTATTGCTAGCGTTTACAGAATACATTATAGGATCACATTGGTACGTATTTCACAGGGGCTTTTCTTACGTTAGATATTTAGAGTAAAGTTGTTAGTAGTAGAAGAGTATAAAGTCTGAATAATTTGTGCCTCGACAGCTGAAGTAGATATCGCTGTACGGCCCCTTATTCGGTGACTCTGGTTAATGGTTGACAATTTAGTTAGGTACGACAAATTATAAATATTGCGCCATCTTTGCCGTCGTCAGCTGTCAAACTTAGGGACACTACACATCTAATACAATCGATTATTTAGCCAGAGGTTGCGTAAACATCACATATACGGCATATGAAGTTTTTGGCGTCAGCTGATGTGGACAGCACTTGGAAGCCAAGGCCCCTGGCGTCAGTTGGTGTGGTTCCCGCCGAGGATCTTGTAGGAGTACCTCTCCAGGTCCTCCGCCACGAGGCCCAGGCCGCGGTCCGCGTCGACGGCGAGCACCTCGCAGCCCACGGAGCCCGAGCTCAGCCAGCTCTCGTACGAGTCGTGCACCTGCACGTCAGTTACAATCTTTACAGTGAGGACATAACTGCACAGTGCGAGCGGGATAGTAATATAGATATGCGTGTGCGACAGAGATAGATAATAGTGGATTAGTTTCATCTAAAGCGTGTAATGCAACTCACTTCCTGCAGGTACTCGAGCGGCACGGCGGCCTCCTCGGCGCGCGCGCGCCGCAGCATGCGTTCGTACACAACTTGTGGGGTGGTCCGCAGATACACTGCAACATAATTTGTTGTAGAAAACCCTAAAGTATATTTACGTAAATCAAAATCACCCAAATCCATGAAATAGGGAATCCCATCTTTCTGAAGTGTTTGAAATTACGATGTTGTTTCATTTAATTTCATTGATCAGCCAAATTAGATGTAAATTGAATAGGCCACGATGTAACTGAAATCTCATGCAAGTTCATGCACCATCTAAATGACCCCTTAAGAACTACAGATAATAGTGTCTAGTTGGATCACCTAGAAAACATAAAATTTTGAATGTGTAACTAACCTAATGTTTGGGTTTCAAACTCACCTATAAGATCCAGGCTGATGTCGAGATTCTTCTCGGAGTAATCAAACCAGGTCATCAGAACTTGGTACTCTGCATCCTCCAGGTAGTTCTGCTTCTTGGCGTTCTCTACGAAGCAGTGCCGGCTGTTCTGTACTGACCTGCATCAAATATAGTTAAATTACGACATTTTGCCTCACAGAATAAAAGTAGAAGAGCTGATGACCACACGGTCTGGTACATGAATAGGGACCAGGAGTGAAGGGTCATACCATTCAGCAGGCAGAAAGGAAGCAGGAAGCTCATGCTAAATTATTAGTTAATGAAAAGGAAGAAAGTGGGCACTCAGTTTAACCCTATGGCACTCAAGTTTGTCAAACCCTTACTTTTATAAACTGCAGGTTTTAGGGACTCTATTAATATCAATTTTAAGAGGCATAGTAAGTAAATAAATTAGTCTTAAATGGGTCTATACATGAAATTGATGTATTCCCTGTATGCTAGGTACAAGTGGGAAGAGTCGCTGCATATAAATCATTCCCATTTGTGGGTTGGCAAATAGGAATACATCATGAAATGTGCCCTAAAAAGTGTCTTACTACAATCCGCACCAAAGAATTTTACCTCTCAAACATCTTGACAGTGATTCCCGGGTGCGAGGGTGGACTGATCTGTATCTTGAGGCGGCTCAGATGCACATAGTGCTGGAACGGGAAGGTCCACTTGTGCACATTCCCATACAACAGTCCCAGCAGATTGTGGCCACCAACATTCCTCCACTCATCTAAGGGTTCCTGCAGATCAAATGTGTGTTAGTTTTCAAACCACTGTTTTATAAGGTTGACATTAGTCCTCCCTACAACTTTTAGTCAAAATGAGTGCTTTGGATACAGGTTAGGTTCACCCTTCAGATATATATTAGCTTGTATGGGGCCTGGATGAGGGTTTCTGCAGGCAGAGGCTAATGGAGACTGCTTGCTGCAGAGAGAGAGAGTTGCACAGATATATTATAATTACAAAATATTCAAATGAAATTTACATGTTCTGATGGCTTTATTATTAGAATAGGTGTTGCAATTTGTAATGGTAGATACTTACTGTGGGACCTAGAAGCTTTTAGATTAATATGTAAGCAACATTTCGCTTTTAAGCACTAATAAGTCATACAGATATTATGTTGGATCTTAATGGTTAACAAAATTAAGTATCTCAATAACTCACCGGATGTGCCTCAACGTTGCGGTATTTCTGAAAGAACTTGATACAAGTCGACTTCCCGGAGCCAATGTTGCCTTCGATGGACACTCTAAAGGGCCGAGAGCCCGCCAAACGGGCAGCGGAGCCCACTGATTTCATTTGAGACATTATACTTGATATAGTTGCGAAATAAGCCTTTTTTGAACTTAGATAATATATATATATTAAACCGAGTGACCTGTGGCATTTAAATATAAAAATAAATTGCATCTACCATGCCAAAATAGAAAACATCACAATATTCAGAGAGAAACGGCGGCAAATCTAGCGCTGCATCAAAAACAACTGTCAATGTCAAAATGGCAGATTGTTTGAGCTCTTAATAAAAACGCGTAATACATTCAATAAATCGCCAAAAATGAGCATCCGGTAATGGCAGGTACTTGTACAACAAACAAACCATTTTTGTTATAGTTAAGATTTACTTACTTACAAACTTACTTATCTCTAAAATCTTTAAACAAACCTTTTTAAATGTGGCTTGATTCAGTTACATAAAAAAAAAACAAAATAGTAAAAAAAAAATAAAACACTTTTCACTAGGATATCTTAATACTAAAATTATACTATAAAATATAAGCCATCATAAAAATCTATTCTGTCAGAAATGTATAGTTATGTTGCGCACTAATTCCCGTCGGCCCCAGATAACAGAGCAGTCCGCACGTAATTAAAGTGCCCGGCTCATTATATGTCGTTATAATGGGATAACGAGCGCATTGTCGCCCCAAACACACTCCAAACGCTTACCGAGTTCTGGAGATACGACAATTTAGGTAAATTACATTTATTATTTGCCTGAAAATGTTGTTATTACGAGTACGTTCGTCATAATAAGGGTGTGGGCTGCGCGCGCTTACACATGGCGCGTCTGTAATGAAGTAGTGTAGCCTTATACGGCCCGTTTCGAAGAATAATTAAGACACGTTTAAGATCTTGGAAAGATCGATAACTAAACGACATGTCAAAATTGACGTTTATTTCAATTCCGCTGTGATCCCAATAAGATCTATCTACTTACTATATTTCTAACGTTAAAGTGACATTGGTTACCCGAATCGAACTGCTTCTGTCAATTATACGACATACAAACGATATCTAAATGAGAACTTATTGTTATCGTATTTCATTCTTCGAATCGGGCCGCTAGGCCGGCTAGACCAGCGCAGTAGTGAGCGTGATCACCGTGTGTTTTAAGTTTTATATCCACGCATTTTTGAGAAAAGCAGTCGACTTTAAACATAACTCGGCCGTGGTAGAAATTAATGGCCGTGTAGGTATTCATAAAATGGCCCACTACGCTCGGTCGACAATTCGCTCTTTCCCGGCCTTCGTATAAAAAATATGTATGTATGTATATTCTTTATTGTACATTTTTTTTTTTTTTTTTTTTTTCATTTATTTTACCTGGGAGTTTTAGCTTTACGCTAAGCCACCCCCGTAATCCAAAAAATTACATGTATGACTCTAGGTAACATTTAACAATGAGGAAAAATAAATTTTAAGCAGTTCCTTAGCATCATCTGATGATGGTGAGGCCAAGGCACTGTTACACCATCCTACGTTACTACCATTACCACTGACACGATCGCGTCGCTGGGCAGCGCTCCGGACACATTCCGTCAGTACGTGTACAACATCCTCAACCATATTGCAATCTAGGCAATTAGATGAATCTGATAACTTCATAAGATATTTGAATTTATTAGAAGGTATGTGTCCAGTACGCAGTCGAAGCAGTGATACAATGTACTTGCGTTTTATTTTTAATTTTTCAAACCATGGGTAACGAGGAAGATCGTGTTGAATGGTTTTATACCAAATTCCTTTAGTTAATGACCGCTCATCGTAATATTCCTTCCATTGTAGACGGCACTTTTCTTTTGCTGCTCTCAAGATCTCATTGTGCATTGGTAAACATTCATAATCATTTCCTTCACTGATGGCTAGTTTGGCGGCGAGGTCTGCTTCCTCGTTACCCATTAGGCCTATATGTGAGGGTACCCACTGCATCACAACTTTTTTATTCGCAGCTTGGATTTTACCGATGGTTTCCAAGATATGATAGGCTATCGGTAGACCTCGACTTCTCGAGGTTAACCGAGCCAAATGTAATAAAGCACTTTTAGAGTCAGATAAGATGACAAATTGATTATAGTCCACCGATAATATATACGCTAAAGATTCTGAAACAGCAATTAATTCAGTATGCATTATTGATATGTTTGCACTTATTTTAAATTTAGCACGTAGGTCTAATTGCGGGTCGAAGAAAGCCGCGCCAGAACCGGTTTCCTCCCTGGAACCATCGGTAAAAATCTTGTAATATGTAGCATACTCCCTACCCAGTAACATACTGCATTTGTTTTTTAAAGTGACTGCGCATAACTGTTTTTTAGCAACGTTAACCCCTTCAATATTCAACCTAATGTTTTGCGATAAATCAAAAGAAGTAATCCAATTACTCAAAGAATACATAGGTAATTTACTCGCCGATTGAATTGGGTACTGTTTATAGGCTCTAAGTGTACTAACCAAAAGAGGTATTTTTTTTCTAACCCAGTATCTATGGTTACACGAACTGTCTAACTGTTTAACAACCTCACTTGTTATGTTGTTTTTAAACGCTTGAGATCTCAGCCAAAATTTAACCGCTAAATACCTTCTACGCATGTGTAAAGGAGGGAGACACAGCTCACTCTCCATCGCTTGTATGGGAGTTGTTCTGATAAAACCCCCAATTACGCGCATTGCTAGGTTTTGCACCGTGTTAAGTTTGTTTAAATGGTTATTGATGCTAGTATCATATAAGAAACTGCAATAATCGATCCTACTGCGAATAATCGTTATGTATAGGCGCCTCAAATGTGTAGGATGAATGCCCCAGTTACCCCCAGCGAGTACCTTAAATACATTGATATATGTAAATAGTTTGTCTCTAGTCTCGTTAATATGTCTACCCCACTTTAAACTTCTGTCTAGCCACATGCCCAAGTATCTGACGCTGTCCACCTGTTGAATGATGTTAGCATTATTCAAATATAGTTTTACATCAGTCTTTCTTTTTCCCCTGCTAAAAAGACATACTTTTGTCTTTCTATGAGATATATCTAACCCCAGGTCCTCTATTAACTTGGAAAATACGCGCAATGCACATTGTACGTCAGCGATGGCTCGTGATAAGTTTTTGTTCGAGCTGTAAAGGACAAAGTCATCAGCGTACTGTGAAATGAACACCTGTTTTATGTTATGACATATTTTGCTTGTGGCAGCATTAAACAGGGTCGGCGATAACGGGTCACCCTGTGCTATGCCCATTCCTGTGGTGCGTATAAGAGTTTCCTGCCCGGTTTCTATTATTAGATTTCTTTGATTCAAAAAACCCCACAAGTAGTTACACAAGCTGCCTCCGACTCCTATACTATCTAGGATAGATAGAAGGCTAGCTACGTTAATTTTGTTATAAGCGCTATTTATGTCTATAAAGCAGCCAACGGTGGGGGTTCCTGTGGTAAGACCTATTTGTATTCGAGTTACTATCCTCACTAAGTTGTCCAGACACGACCTAGATCTTCTAAAACCTATAGTTTCCCCAGACAAACATTCATTTTTTTCGATGTACCATTCAAGTCGGCGAGTAATAATTGTATGGAAAACTTTACAATAACATGATAACAAAGCTATTGGTCGAATACCTGCTGAACTCTGATTCCCATTTCCCGGCTTCGGTACAGGAATAATGTTTACTAACCTCCACTGTTTGGGCACAAAACTGGATTCTAAAAATCGATTATACAATGCAACCAGAGTCTTCTTCCCAACTTCCGGTAGGTTGTAAATCATAGAATATGAAGCATTGTCGGGTCCAGGAGCTGTGTCTGAGCGTTTAACACAATTGTTTAGTTCCTGTATCGTAACCGGTGAATTCAGCAATATGTTACTTGAGTAAAATATAGGCTTCTCGGGCGATACAAAGTCTGGTGCTAATTCATTGAGTAAAACCTCTAACTTATCTTTGTTTACACTAGGTCTTGAAGATTTATAGCCTTTGATCCATCTCATTTTTGACCACATTTCTCTGGAAGAGGTAACATTGTCAATATCGTCGCAAAACTTTTGCCAAGACTTCTGTTTCTGTCGTTTAATCGCTGCCCGAGCATTATTCACTTTAATCTGTAAGACGTGGAGTTTGTCGGGTGTAGGATTTTTCCTGAACTGAGCTAGAGCTAAGCGTCTTTCTGCCACCAATTTTGATAGATCTTGCGTCCAGTAAGGCTTGGGCGAAAATTTTGCTGGGTTTAATGGAGTTCTGGGTATTCTAGTTACAGGTATGAATTCGTCCGCCACTTCGTCTATGACCTCTATAAATTTGTCATACGCAGTTTGGTGATCCAAAGGTAAGAGAAACCCCGATAATTTCTCATCAATTTTATTACTATATCCAGCCCAATCAGCTTGACCGAAGATCCTGCGCCGTTTAGAATGTTTGTAAGCCATGCCTCCGATAGTAATTTTAATCATCATATGATCGCTGCCTAGGTTTTCGTTCATAACTTTCCATTCGAACCTGAGCGCAATATCTGCAGAGCAAAATGAGATATCGGGCGCTGATTTCTGTACTACGTTCATGAGCTTTATACGAGTTGGATTGCCATTGTTGAGTGACACATAGTCATTATCTATAGCAGAGTCAAATACACGTTTCCCTCTCGTATCTGTTTTTGATGACCAATTAGTATGGTGTGCATTAAAATCCCCGGCTATCAGAGATTGTTGATTGGACTGTGAAAAAATATAGTTCCAATCTTCCATTGAAGTATTTACATTAGGAGGACAATACACTGATATAATATTTTTGAGGTGTTCACAGTTCTCTAACTTGACGCTCACTAGTTCAATTTGTTCGTTACGTGTTCTGGATTCAGCTCTTTGAGCCTTTAATGACCAATGAGTTATTATAGCTACACCCCCGTATCCGTCCTGACGATCATTTCGAAATATGTTGTAACCTTTGATTCTAAATGAACTGTCCGGCTCCAGCCAGGTCTCGCTTACTAATGCTACATGAATTTTTTCCTGATATAAAAGTGCCTCGAACTCTGTTTTCTTTGGCCTAAGGCTTTGCGCATTCCATTGAAGTACGTTTACTGAGGAGGTTCTGTCTTTACTATCCATAACTGTTCAAAAAACTAAAACAAGGAATTTCCGATAGGTACTGTACTGCAAAGGATATAGCCGCTTTCCAAATTATGTCAATACATTTCTTTATCCTGTCCTCCAAGGGTGCCGCTTCATTTAACAATTGTGTTTTAAGTTTATTCCAAAGCACTATCCACGAAAACGTACGCTTTCTTTCCGGCCTATTTCGAGCTCCCGCTGGTTCCTGTTCTCTTACTGTATGGGAACCACCTTCTATTGATGAACTTCTATCAGTCGCTTCGAGAATATAAGCATTACAATCTAATTCGCGGTTTCCTGTCTTACCTTTTTGCTTTTTTTCCTTCCTTTCTTTCGCTGTCTGAGCATACGATTGGGGCGTTTTTGATGCTGTATCTGAAGTGTTCGTAGAACTGCTGGTTGAAGATGACGGCGCCACCGTATCATCTGCTTCTTTTTCAGATCCAGGAATCGGGAAGTTACTTTCAACGCTTCTTGAAGGAGGAGGCGAGGGAGGAACGTATAAGGTCAGCGCTCTTTTGTATGAGCAATTAAACTCGGACATCAGATCACGAATTTTTCGTTCTCTTATATATATTGGACAATCTTTGGACAGTGCCATGTGTCTACCGCCGCAATTGCTGCACGTAAAATCGATCTTTTCGCAGTTTTCATGATTTTTCCCACATTTTGGACAAATTGGTCGATTGGCCGGGCACAGGCGCACCATATGACCAAATCTCCAGCAGCGGGAACACTGTGTTACTGGGTATCTATAAGACTCAATTTTCACTTTTGCATCAAATAAATAAACATGCGGTGGTACTGACGCCCCTTCAAAACAAATCCTTATTGCTTCACTATTCTCCCATTTACCGGATTCTGTTCTACGCTTGAGTCGTTTAACGCTAAGAATAATAGCAGAGTTGCAGCTTAAACTTGCTAAAATTTCGTCTTCAGCGTATTCACGATCAATATCCCGTATTACACCGTATGAATGGTTTATATCTAATGTTTTTTGGCATTTTAATCCACCTTCGTTGAATATCTTGGAATTTATGAGTGCTTCTGCACATTCTTCTGTCGAGAACTGAATTAACACTTTGTACAAGTTAACGTATTTTATTTGCACAACACCCCTTATTTTTTCCGCTTTTAACGTTTTTGCAAGCTTAAATTGTTTAGGCAGTATTTCCGTTCCCGTCATGCTAACTTCGAATTTATTTTCTGGTACCCTCGTGGAGTCGTCACAATCTGAGTTTACGACTCGAGCAAGCAGTTTTCCTCGTCTACCTGCCTGTATCCATAATTCTTCCGGATCTACACCCCTACTTCTCTTCTCTGCTCTGCTCGTTTCCTCTTGGTTGGTAAAACTCTTCACTTGATCATGTTCAGTCATCTCCATGTCATTCAACTTTTCATTACTCTTACTACTTGTCATTCTGTTCTCGTGATTTGGTAAGCTGGTAGATTCATTTAACTCATCTTGCTCATTTTCAATAGGCTTATCGCCTTTATTCATATAAAAGAACAACTAAGCGCATCGAACCTATTGTGCGGAGCGGCGACACGACCGGTTTTTATAAATACCGACAGGACGCGTCTTACAATAACAAGCGCCCGCGCGCAACTGTTTATTGTACATAGAAAGACAAATACGAGAAATACACTTTCAAAGGGAATTAAATACAACAAAGGCAAAAGTTATCCCAATATGGGATCTCTTCCTTTGAGGAAACCTTTTATACCGGAATAATGAAAAGTCACGGTGAATATTTATATATTTTTTTCTATGAATGTTTGTCATCTTGCCCAGGCCTCCAGGTCATGTAACATTGGTTCAGGAGGTCAACGTTGGCCTGACCCGCACGCGCCCTGCCTGTGCAACCAACAACCCCGGAGTCGCGGGCGAGCTTCCCGGGCATTGTTTGTGGATCATCGTTTTTGCGCGACGGAGAACTCTGTAGATAGCAGCATTGCTAGAATAAAACGGGATAAGGATTGTTAATTTTGTGCTTTTCGGTGAAGTTACCTTGCGATACAATTCAAGGTATCCCCAAGCAATCAGCATTGGTCTAGCAATAGCATTCTAAAATATCTTCAATGAAAAGAAGGAATGTGCTCAGAAGTAAAGGTATTAAGATGATAATATGTATGATGTTCATAATCATAGGCTCTTTGCGCATGAGGTCCTTAGCAATTTTTTTCATTATCTACGTAAACACTTAGACGCATTCTATCCAATTTGGTGGGAAAATACCAACAACAGGGTCGAGTGGTGAAAACGAGGAGAGGCCTTAGCCCAGTAGTGGGACACTGAAGAAGGCTAACAATGAAATAAAATAAATCTACGTAGACAGGTAGGGAAAACGCGTATGTTACACGTCCCACCGTTGGGCACATGCCTACTTTCAGATATTTCTTTTTTCATCAGATAGGTATGAGTTTATTTAGATTTCTCTCATAAAAAATGTGTTATCACAATCTAGATTAAATAACGAATGAAAGTAAATAAAAAGTAAGATACTTAAAACATAGCAAGTACTTACCCGTAATGTTGTTGCTAATAGAATTGATGGTCCCCTCGAGGCAGTTATTTAACATTCTAAACTAAGTTGGACTCGTAAACTAACTCATAAAATAACTAATTAATTTTTGAACTTGAGCTGTCAACAAGTTTAATGCGCCCTTTATACCTCGGGTTCATTATGAAAATGTCGATTTACCCGAGGTTTTTGATTAAAGTATTTGGAAGTCGATTGTAATTTAATGATTTATTATGGTTTTGACGTTAGACGATCGTCGTGATGGTGATCGGCATGCATCCACGCATAACTTTCACTTTAATTATTATGGGTTTGACGTTAGACGATCGTCATGGTGATCGGCGCGCATCCACGCATAACTTTCACTGTATTTATTATGGGTTGGACGTTAGACGATCGTCGTGGTGATCGGCGCGCATCCACGCATAACTTTCACTTTAATTATTATGGGTTTGACGTTAGACGATCGTCATGGTGATCGGCGCGCATCCACGCATAACTTTCACTGTATTTATTATGGGTTGGACGTTAGACGATCGTCGTGGTGATCAGCGCGCATCCACGCATAACTTTCACTTTATTTATTATGGATTTGACGTTAGACGATCTTCGTGGTGATCGGCGCACATCCACGCATAACTTTCACTTTATTTATTATGAGTTCGACGTTAGACGATCGTCGTGGTAATCGGAGCGCATTCACGCATCACTTTCACTTTATTTGGCATTCAGCAATCAGGGTGAGCGATCGTCACGGTCGTATCAACATCAGTTCGAATCTATAACAAATTCTTAAATTTCAATCGGCCTCGAAGTTTTCGATTAAAATATACTTTATAAAGGCTCGTCTTTATACCTTTTAGCACAAAATTTTGTAGATAATTTCATTTAAATTATAATTTCATATATAATAGATAATTTCATGTTCAATTCTCGTTCCCCTTATGATACATATAGAAAAATAGATATCTTTGTCCTAATTAGACTTACGTTGTTAATTCAAAGTTTGGTTATACCGTATTTTGTTTTTCTTTAATAGATTATTAAGTGGTGGCAACTGTATTGGTTTATGAATTATGTATATATAGTAATGATAAGAAATATGTACCGTTTGTGCCCGAATAAACCCATTAAAACGGATGCATAGCTGAATGTGCAAGTCGCAAAATGTGCACTAATGCAAATCGCAGAAGGTGTAGATCGTAAAAAGAGCAGGTCGCAAAATGTGCAAATCGTAAAACGAGTAGGTCGCAAAATGTACAAATCGTAAAATGTGCACGTCGCAAAATGTGCAAATCGTAAAATGTGCAGGTCGCAAAATGTGCAATTCGTAAAATGTGCAGGTCGCAATATGTGCAGATCACACTGTACTCGTAGATGAGAATGAGAAGTCTTCTTGAATTCTCTTCATCCGGGCGGGTCACGGGTGTTCAATACCCGAGTAGAGCCGATACCGCAGATCCGGACGTGAACTTAACCTGGACCTTAACCTTGTCCTAGAGGAAACGATTCTTGGCGGGCCCGTGTAGTTGTTAGTACGACTTTAAAATAAGAAGTTTTTCCATACGGAGGAAGATTAACTGTCAAAAATGTTAATAAGAGCACTCTATTAAAACACACTAAGGTCCATTTTCATTTGACAGGGTTGAAGGAGGAAAACGTGCCGAAAAAGAGAGCAAAAGAGACCACTGTCCTTTTCTAAAAGTAGTCATTGGTTAAAAAGAATAATCTATGATAGGTGAATATATTATATAAAATACGCGAAGAAAATAATAGAATAAACAAGGACATCTGAATATTTAATCAACGTTAATTTGTAACCAACACGGTAGCCATATCAATACGATAGGAAGGGACAGTTGTTAGTTAATAGTTAGTTATATTATTATCTGCTTGCACATTTTGCGATCTGCCCATTGTGAGATCTGCACATTTTGCGATCTGCCCATTATGAGAACTGCACATTTTGCGATCTGCCCATTATGAGATCTGCACATTTTGCGATTTGCCCATTATGAGATCTGCACATTTTGCTGTTTGCTCATTGTGAGATTTGCACATTTTGCGATTTGCTCATTTTACCTAACCTGCACATTTTGCGACTTGCACATTCAGCTATGCATCCATTAAAATATATATATAATAATAAAGCCATTTATTCCGAACTATATACTTTTTAAATGAGTTTTTTTTCTATAGTATATCCCTCAGTTCGGTGTGCCGTAAGGCATAGGCGTACATAGGCTACTGATACTGCTTACCATCAGGCGGGCCGTATGCTTGTTTGCCACCGACGTAGTATAAAAAAATAGGCCTCCTCCAACTGTCTCCATTGGGCTCTGTCTGCAGCAACCCTGATCCAGTATGGCCCCAGACTCAGACGAATGTCATCTTTCCATCTTGTAATTGGATGCGCTTGCTTTCTAGTACAGCCTCTAGGGTACCATAGAGTATCCTGTTTTCTCCATATTTCTATAGGGCAGCGTAGCATCAGTAGCATGTGGCCTGTTTGTGGAATTAGTTAGATACAGTAAAATAATGAGAGTGTACCCTATTGGCGAAAGCTGTCCAGCAAAAAAAATGAGATTAAATAATGTCTTATTTGCTAAGCAACTTTCAAAATGCCGGGACAACGCGAGGAAGAAGTAATTCGCAAGTATTTCCTTGACAAATTTGCTTCTTCATCAACTCAATGATTCACACTTGCTATAAATTATGTATGTATTAATATATGTTTGTATATTTGTATTAAGTATATGTGTCAGTTTATCAATGTATTTTTTATATTCATATATAGTCTCGGTTACAAATTCATTTACTTTAAAAGACACTGCACCTACTTAATCTTTCTGGTTTAACCCATTGGTTGACTGGTAGAGAATGCCTTTAAGGCATTAAGTCCGCCATTTTTACCTTCATGTATTGTGCAATAAAGATTAAATAAATAAATAATAAGAAGATTCCCTGTATAATAAAAAAAGATTATTTAATTTAATTAGTTTCTCCGATCATTCCCTATAATTTGCATCGAAACCCCGGTTAGTTTCCAGCACTCAGTCTGAAGTAATTCTTAAGTTCAATTTGCTACATTAACTTTCAGTACTAAGAATTTAGCTAGCAGAGCGGGTTCTAATACTTTAATAGATACTCGTATTCTAGTTGCGAGTAGTGGAGCGGAGCGTACGGGAATATAAGTACGAAGATTGCTTCTCTCAACTTCTTTTTCATGCCTCGCTTGCTACATGCTTTTAATGCTTTTACTTAATAGTTTAAGCCTGTTATTCTGAGCAATCTGAGCTCTATTTTATAAAACTAGTTCTTGTGTTTAAAATTTCACGATAATTACATACATATTATTCTCATTGCCTGTATTTAGGAAACATTTATCGGAATTTTTAGTATAAAACGGTTTATGTCATGACCATATTTATTAAATTTAGTAGTTATAATGTAGTATAAATTAGATTAATTTATTTATGAATATAAGATTTGCATGCCCATTGGCTGGCTGAATACATTGTTCCTTGAAATGTATTTGACAACATCCAATTGACTGTATTCTAGCCACGGACCTAGATAATAAGCTTTATGTGAAGCTTCATGATTCTAGCAAATAAATGATTTTATATTTGATATTTCATGAGTTCATGACACGATTAAGTCCCGTTTTACTTAATAAGGCCGGCGCCCCACTGCTGCGCACGCTACATCCACGGCCCACGTTTTAATACAAACCGTGGGCAAGCCCACGAAATTTTGTATAGGAACGTGGGTCGTGTACATAGCGTGCGCTGCAGTGGGGCGCCGGCCTAATAACAAAACTAAGCACTTTCTGCTCTAAGAGTAGGTAAAAAACTGTTTTTAACCGAGCCTGTCATTTTCAAATTTGGAAAATTAATCAAAACAAATACCTATGGACAGCAGGCAGAAACGTTTTGCACAAAATGACCTACTTTTGATCAAAACTTTGACTTGTAGATGTTTTTGAATTATCGAGTAATCCTCAGCTATAAAGCACTTTTAAATCCGGGTATGAGATTGACCATTGGACAGACAGACACACAAGGTAATATGAAACAGAATTGCTCCTGCTCAGAACGTTGTTACGTAATCTTAAGTTTATTTATTAGGCATCATTAGTTATTTTTAATTATCTTATAATATGTCCCACTAACGCATCTAAAACTTAAATCGGCCATCGGCGAAGCTAACTGGTTAATTTATTTATGTATATTTTCTTCGTCAAATTTTAATAGGCCTGGGCCCACGCGGCTCCGGTGAGGCAGCATTGTGGCCACAATAGTCGTGACTCTTTTCAAGGCCTCTTCCCACCCGGTGTTCGTTCCATTGTTAGTTTTTTTTGTTTTTCTGCAGCATTATTTTATGGTTTCCGAAAGCATTATTTGTAAATTTAAAAAGCCAATTGATGCCATATAAAAGCAGCAATTGCATCGACTGATTATCGTTAAGGAAAACTATAAGAATATATTGTTTTTTTTAGGACAAACAGTGAGAGTGTACCCGGGTTTGGGTCGCAGATGAAGGTTAAAGAGAATATAATCACTAATGAAGGCCCTCTTAGAGTCAAGTGTACGTGAGTTTTGATAAAGGATGCAATAATAATCTATAATAATATATATATAATAATAATCATATGTGGTTGTTCCTCGGAGTAACAGTGAGAGTGAAGCCGTCTTTGGGTCGCAGAATGAAGGCCCTGGGGTCAAGTTTTCGTGATGAGCCGCCGCTGACGCTGTAGTGCCGTAGGAACTGCGACAGGAACACTTTTGCTGCTGTTGTCGCGAAACGGGACCCTGAAATATCAGATGTATCGTCAATATTTTTTTTATACTATGAACGCCTATGAACGCCTGCAATTCCAGAGGAGTGACATTCGCGTTACCAACCCTATTAACACTCCACAGTCTCCACACCCTCATTGAGCTCTGGAAACCTTACGCACCGGCAGGAACACAAAACTATGAGTAGGGTCTAGTGTTATTTGGCTGCGGTTTTCTATAAGGTGGAGGTACTTCCCCAGTTGGGCTCTGCTCTAGATCGGGAATGACATCGCTGTGCCCTACCACACAAAGCGAGATGACATTCACAGTGCCCATACCATACCTCTATTTGGACGTAGTTTAAGGACATAGCCGAGGTAGGTATAGAAGTAAAGAAGCAATTCATGTAGGTATTTATTAAAATAAAGGAAAAAAATTAAAATTTCACTGCTTTGGGCAAGATTTGAACTTGCGACCTTTTAAAACACCGGTCCAATCGCTCTTAACCAACTACCGGAGCTTACCCCAAGCATATATATGACCTCTCCATTCCTTCTTGTTTGTTTACACGTTTATACGCCTTAGGCAAGGAGGCGCATGGCGACATCTACCATAAGAATGTTGTATCTTTCCGGCACCGAAGTTTCAAATTATAATACCAGTAATAATGTGTTAACCCATATGTTAATTATTTGAGGCCTGAATCTGATCATAGGCGTCGTAGTGGAATAAGGATTCAGTCTAAAATTAAACTTCTAAATGACAACTATCTGGTAATAACGTACGAAGACTTAGTTCAGTTATATCCTTCAGTTATGACAAAGTGCGGGGGCGGGCGCCGTGAGTTACGACAAATCTCTAATATGTGTTAATATTTAAATAGCAATCGACTTCGAGGTTTCTCGCACGTGTAAGCAAACGTCTAAAGGTTACATTCTGATTGCGGCTGGAGCAGCATGCAGCATGCAGCCGGAGGCTGGGGATGCTACTGTAATATTCTAAATAAAATGCTTCACTGATTGAATGTTTAAACTGTTTCTCTTGAACTGTACTGCTGCCGTTATTACGTTTTACTACTGCGACGTTCGGATGTCAACTGCAGCTGTATTACTGTTCGGGCGTCGTTGTTCCTACCGCTGTATCTTTATATTTCTTTGTCCAAATGAGAGACAGATTGAACGTCATAATCGGGCCAATAATGCGGCTGCGAACTTCACTGACTTTATCAAGGAAATTGACAGATACTGGCAACAACGACGCCGCGACAGTAGGTAATGCAGCTGCAGCTAACATCCAAACTTCATCTTAAGATAGAGACACATTTACAATAAACTTAATAGAGAGCTCAACGTGTGCGAAACTAACTCTGTGGCCTAGTTCAGTGAGATCTTGATTAAGCTGCGACTCTATTTAGTTGAATGAATTGTTTGAGCAAGTTGGTAAATCACTGCTATGAATATCTAAAGGTATGTATGGCAGAATATTCTGCTTATTGGCAGACGAAAAGCGCTCCGGATTGCACTGCTGTGGGTCAGACCATTAACGCTCACGATGTACAGCATACCGACAGTCACATATACTTTACTCACCGATGCAGTGTCTAGGCCCAGTGACAAAAGGCATGTATGTATATGTCACAATATTCTGCTTATTGGCAGACAAGAAGGGCTCCGGATCATACTGGTGTGGGTCTGACCAGTAGCGCTTACGATGTTTAGTTACAGTATAGCGGCAGTCATATATACTTTACTCACCGATACAGTGTCTAGGCCCAGTACCAAACGGCATGTATGTATATGGCAGAATATTATGCTTATTGGCAGACGAGAAGCGCTCCGGATCGCACTGGGTTGGTGTGCCCGGTAGTGGGCACGATGTAACAGTATACCGGCCGGCAGTCACATATACTTTACTCACCGATGCAGTGTCTAGGCCCAGTACCAAACGGCATGTATGTGTAGGGTAGAATCTTGTGCTTGTTGGTAGAGGAGAAGCGCTCCGGATCGCACTGGTGAGGGTCGACCCAGTAGCGTGCATCGCGATGCAGGGAATATACTGGTAGCCATATGTGCACGCCCGCTTCTGCCTGGAATGACATTTAAACTTAATGCTTCTTTTAGAGGATCGTTATATCGTCATAAATAACTGTTAGAGGAGAGATTATGACTCTGTGCATTGAGTTTTTATTGGCTTTAAAGCGCGATAATTCTATTTTATGAAATGCTATCATAAGAAATGTAGTGGTGTCGGTACTTATGCTAGCTATATGGTACGAGACGTGACATGTTATAAAAGTACGGGGTAGTCTTTTGTGGTAAACCTGTGTCATACTCCTAAATGGTTTTAGAGTTTGTCTACAATAAGCTAAACTCTGCACTGACTTGATAAGCTAGATACTTAGGAAACGTCACCACAAACTACTATGAAACAATTGCTGCTATATACGTACATCTTGTATCTGCCACGTTGGTGCTTAGTTACTTACTCGAGATGAATTTTATTATTAGATAATGTTGTTAGTGAACTTACAACAAAGTGAGTATTTCCATCGGGCTGGCTTGGGCCAAAGTCGTAGCGCGCAACCGAGCGCCGATCTGCGGCACCGACCAGGGGCCACAACCTCAGAACCTCTGTAAAATAACACAATTATTACGACGAAGAAAGAACTAATTTATTTTACTTGTTGAATCTTGTTTACTGTTTAGAGTATAGACGACCTTAGTCGTTCAGTAAAGGGTTCCGCGTGGTGCCAAGCTTTTAAGTGTTTTGTATATTTAAGTTATACAGATGTATATGTTGTCCTGCATATCAATAAAAACAATATATATAGACGTCCATAAGGTACGGTGGCTGTTTAACTGACAGTTCATATTTGTTAAACTCACCGCAGACACACATGTCCAAGTATTCCAACCCCTGGACATTATCGTATGCTTCCTTGTCCTCCTGTGACCCTGGTAACTGGTCCAATTCACTCTGCAGTTTTTCCTGTATGTAGAAATTATAGTAGGTACAATTGTTAAGAATTCGAACTTCAATATTAAAATACGATTGGACTTATTGTCTTAGACCTAGAGATTTTGCTCTCAGAAAAACACTGCAGTCTTGAAATCTGTATGTCTATGTCTGTCCTGAAAATATAAATAAATGATATGAAATTATAAGATTAAGTTCTTTCTCGAAACTTTTTGGAGGGTGGTGCTCTGTCACCAATTTGAAGATTTTGCCTTCTGTGACCTAAATAATTTGTTGCAATAAATCTGCAGAAAAGCTTTGATATTTTATCTAAGAATTTTAAAAGACATCAAGTTAAGAAAATAATGCCTGAGTCATGTCGTAAAGTTGAGAAGTACAGTTTACCTGTGTAGTAGGGTTGGTAGCCATTTCATAGAGGAAATAATTGATGAGATTTGCCGTCGTGTCGTAGCCGGCAATATAGAACAGGACAGCCTGGGCGACCAAGTCGTCGTCGGCGAAATCTGGAAATATTTATTATAAATATTTGGAAGAAATTTTACAAAGTAAGTCAAGACCTAGCCCCAGCCTAACCAAGGCTACCGCCGCTGTGACCTAACGTCCGAAGTATGCACTATGCAGCTCTGTGGATTTTAGACGATAGACGATAAATGACATACTGAGGGCCACTTGCACCATCCAACCAACCCAGGGTTAACCGGTTAAACCGTTAACCCAGTGTCAAATTGTAACTCCAGGTTTAACCGGTTAACTCCCGGGTTAGTGGAATAGTGAAAGTGACCCTAAGAATACTAAGATTAATGACAAACACACAAAGAAATGCCCTTACAGGGATGCGAACATATCAGGCCGTCCCACTTTCCTAGGCATGGTCACCACCGACGAGGCTAAGAGGCCGTATAATTAAACAGCTACAGATAAATATTTTTTTTATTTCTATTGCTGGAAGAAAAAGGCTCTGTAGTTTGATTTCTTGTAGTGATTATTATTATTAATTCTTTATTTCAGATAAATTTTATCCATAGTATTGTTAGTTTGGTTTATGGCTACGTTAGTTAACTACTACAGTATTTATTTATATTTCATTGAACCTAACATTTCAGTAAATTAAGTACAATCCACCCTGTCAGCTATGGCCTTATGACTATACTGATTTGACTTATTTATATGTATTGTTAAAACCGGTCCCGACATAGGTTGGTGCGGTACCAATATTGTGGTATATTTTTTACCAGTAATTTTTAGGCACAGAGAACCTAAATCTGTGACTTAAATAGGTAGGTACGATTATTGCACCTCATTTTAAATCACATATAAGCGTCAAAAAACCCGTTCATTCGTAGCGAAAAAATACTTTTAAAACACTATCCTAAGAAAAAAGAAGATCCGGCACAAAGTGAAGCAGCGAAATACCGATTTTTGCCACTCAATTTACTCCAAATGAACACAATAAATGTCCCAGAAGAAAGGAGCCGTCCACCTTCACAATCCCTCAAAAGCGGGATTAATGGTCTCAAGCCCACAATGGTCGTCACAACAAGTAATAATTGAATTTCTCCGTCAATCAAAGTCAACACTTGCTAAAGGAGAACAAAATTAAACATGGTACTTACTCTCAGCGCCTGACGCCGTTTTGCCTGAAATGAGAAATAAGTATGTTGCAAAGTAATTTTGATTTGAATGGTTTTGAAGTGTTTAATTACGAGACCTATGATGTCGGTTTTCAATCTTCTATGCTGGGTATTAAAAGGAAATAAAATATTGTGATATTTACACGCGACCTAGTGCCACAGTAAAGCGTTATATTATACAAGTTAATATAAAACTGATATCCTTGAATTAAATAAGAGAGAATTTTTTTTTTCATTTGATTAATAATTTTTTTTAAATCAAAAACTTCATTTTTAGGGTTCCGTAGCCAAATGGCAAAAAACGGAACCCTTATACATTCGTCATGTCCGTCTGTCTGTCCGTTTAGGTCACAGCCACTTTTTTCCGAAACTATAAGAACTATACTGTTCAAACTTGGTAAGTAGATGTATTCTATGAACCGCATTAAGATTTTCACACAATAATAGAAAAAAAAAACAATAAATTTTGGGGGTTCCCCATAGAACTGAAACCTAAAAATGTTTTTTCATCAAACCCATTCGTGTGGGGTATCTATGGATAGCTCTTCAAAAATGATATTGAAGTTTGTCATATAATTTTTTTCTAAACAGAATAGTTTGCGCGAGAGACACTTCCAAAGTGGTAAAATGTGTCCCCCCCCCCGTAACTTCTAAAATAAGAGAATGATAAAACTAAAAAAAATATATGATGTACATTACCATGCAAACTTCCACCGAAAATTGGTTTGAACGAGATCTAGTAAGTAGTTTTTTTAATACGTCATAAAATTAAAAAAAAATTAAAAAATTTCATCAAACCTATGTATCTATGGATAGGTCTTCAAAAATGATATTGAGGTTTCTAATATCATTTTTTTCTAAATAGTTTGCGCGAGACACACTTCCAAAGTGGTAAAATGTGTGACTTCTAAAATAACAGAATGATATAACTAACAAAAATATATCCAATATACGGACCCCAGGTTACACAAAATTGGTTTGAACGATTTCTAGTAAGTCGTTTTTTTTTTTAATACGTCAGAAATGTTACGGAACTCTTCATGTCCGACTCGCACTTGGTCGCTTTTTGATACAAGATTTTGTAGCTGCCTGCACTTTTCTTTCAACAGGCAACTAATATTAATCCAGACAATTCTAACAAACCCAAGTACAATTATAAGTTACGTTGTTTTATCACAGAGTTCCTCAAACTAATAATGGGAAATGGGTCTAATTTAGCTTGGAAGATTGGACCAACATGAATTACAAACAAACATAAGCTTGTAAAATAATTGTTGCTGTGAACCTCAGTTTGAAAAAACGTCGTGGCATAATTGAAAAACAACTTAAACAACTTAATTTTGATTCTGTATAATTGGCGTAGCCACGGCCCTCGTACATCGCTAATCACCCAGCATTTGGATGACTAAGTCACAGCCCAATTCCGGTTGAATTTCTAATTATAATCAAGAACATTTATGCGGTTTCTATAACTGTGAAGTATAAAGATATGACTCGCCTTAGACCGGGTCGGGTCCGGGCCGGAGCTTCCGCCGGCACTTCGTTTTCTATGGAAAGCATCAAATGATCACCGGTCATCTGTCATAGAAACCGCCGGAAGCTCCTGCCCGACCCGGCCCGGTCCAACGTGAGTCATCCTTTATGAGCAGCATCCACCAGAGTCTGTATAAAGTCCGGGCTCGACGTGGCTCCGATTTAAGACGATATTTAGTGCACAAACGCTTCTCCATACAAAGATAGTCTTCATTTTCCTCCCTGGATATTAACATTATGGAAAATATTTTCACACATTTTAATGTATCTTCATCATAGCTTTGCCTCTTCGTTTGACTTTTTTAAATTTTTTATTATCATTATTATTAATGTAGTAGAAGCGAAAAAACAAATTTTGTATATATTTAAAAGCTCCTGACACAATAATTAAATAATCTAGGAAAGAGAACGCTCCTGCCAATGGCCTGTGGTGATTTTTACACATCAAATTTTGCACAAATATTTACTATAATACCCAGAGAGAAGAATGGGGAGGCTGCGTTTGTATGGAGAAGCATTTTTGAGCGGTCGTCCACTTTCATCTTATACAGCTCACCAAACTTCTTACGTCATAGGTCCTTATTAACATCCTCAGACACATACATATTCCCTACGTCATGGGTCCTTATTAACATCCTCAGACACATACCTATGCCCTACGTCATGGGTCCTTATTAACATCCTCAGACACATACCTATTCCCTACGTCATGGGTCCATATTAACACCCTCAGACACATACCTATTCCCTACGTCATGGGTCCGTATTAACACCCTCAGACACATACCGGCGGCGTCCACGAGCGTCTGTATGAAGTCCGGCCTCGGCGTGGCTCCGCCGCGCCGCGCGCGCAGCGCGGACTTAAACAGCTCGCCGAACTGTTCGGCGTCACTGGACTTTATTATTTTCACTTTCAGCAACTGCAACAAATATTCCTTTTCTATTACATTAGTTTCCCCGTGTTTTTCTTCTCGGGTTTTTGCCACTGCTCGCTAAAAGAGTCTGAGGTCTAATTAACGCCACAAAAATTGGTACAGGCCCAGGATTAACACCAAGCGTCTGCAATCTAAGCTTTCATTCTAGAGGGAAAACTATGATTTTTGGGATTAGATAGATTTGCTCAACACTTTTTTAATCCAACTTGGTAAATATCAAATGAAAAGTAAATGTAATTCCAAGAAACTTGTTGGAAAGAGCCGGGCCTTGGGCCCGGCTTGGATTAACCGTACACCTTACATCTAAAGCCACTGGCTCTCTCGGTACCTAGGACGTCTTTGTGTCTCTGGACTTTCTTACAGATTTATGGTTTGAAATTCTCTTCGACAGCTGCGGACGGTTTACCTGCATGATTGTCTTCATATTCTCATAGCCGAAGAACTTCATGATCTGTGTAGTATCCTGGACAACAGCTCGCTTCGCCAGCCGGAAGATGCAGTTGTGCGGGTCCTGGAGGGAGTCCGTCGCAAATCCAAACGCGCATGAAGCGATCACATCGTTCACATATGCCGTAGAAATCTGGAAATTCAACAATTGAAGAATATAAGTAGGTTGTTTTTTTAATATTGGATTTTAGTCATTTGCTCGGACTTTCGGTGAGATGATTGTGATACCTGAGCAGCGTGTTCAGCAGCAGAACATTTTGGATACTTTTTGGAGTATATCACTCACCTATCGCTATCCTATCACTACCGTACCTCATCGACATCTAGCTCTGTATCTTGTCGCACTCGCTCGCGCAGATGTATATGTAAGTTACGTGCACAGACCGCCATGAGAGGCGCCATGCTGCGACAGCGCGACGCGGAGAACGCTGGGGTCAGCGCCGCGCGCATTGTGCGCCATCTTGAACCTGAATCGACAAAAACTCTATCAATAGGTCCCGTAAGGTTCCAACATCCTCCATCTTTATGTCAGCGATAGTGTTTGACTAAACTCAGTGTCGGTTTCAGGTTTGGCAAAGATTTGGCTTAAATTTAATTTTTGGTTTCGGCGCCAAACATTCAGAACAAAACTTCAATAGAAAAGTACTTAACTAATTCCACCGTGAACTCTGAAATTATTATTTTTAGTAAGTTTTAATCCTGAACCTAATTTTTATTTATTTGTCAGTTTATTTTACAGTAATTCTACCGTAACTACTTGAGATTCCGAGCAATGATGGCCGTAACCAAGATCAGCATGTTAATTACCTGTTAGATTATTTATTTCAAAAGTATCTACCTCTTAGCATGATGAGGTTCCTTCCGAACAGCGGGTCGCAGTCCTGGTCGATGTGGACTCCTCGGTCGCTAAAGGCCGCGAAGTCTGCCACCATGATCCGGCGGATGAGCTCCGGGTCGCAAGGTACGAGGGTAGGCACGTGGTATTGGTAAATGCCGAAATATCTGAAAAGAATAAGCAAAACAATAGTTGTAAAATAATATATAGTAAATTATTTTGATTTAGATTACCGTAAAACCACCCAACTATAGTCCAATACTGCAACTATGGTCCACAAGTGCAAAAGGAAATTAAGTATCTATACCAATGTTCCTTGTGGTTTACTCCTAGTTTTACCTTCCATTTATAAACATACTTTGCCTTAGAACTACAAAAATATAGTAAAATACACACCTGAACGAGAAAAATTTAGTTTATTTGTGGACCATAGTTGGGAGCTTTGGACTATAGTTGGGTGGTTTTACGGTATTCTAAGTGACGAAGGAGGCAATCTAGTCGACAAATCGCCTGATTCCAACCGATTACCGTAGTCCATCCATATACACCCGCAACACCAGACAGATTGTAAGCGCGTTGCTTTCCTTTCTTTAAGGTTTTAAGGTTATATCGGTCCGAAAATACCGCACACGACAGTTCCATTCCACAGTTAATCAGTGCGAGCCGGTATTAAACTAATTATTTACTTTCTCGAATCATATCTCATATCTATGTATGTACCTATATCTAGTGTAACAATAAAATGAAAAAAAGAAATGAAAAATCTTTTTTCACGCGACTGTTGGATCATAAATAAATAACTTAAAACTACACCGAACTAAAAAACATACACTATGGCTGCCAAAATGCACCAAATTACAAACATTTTCCTGTTTTAAAGAATATTAAATATTAGTAAAATTACTAACCTCTGATCTTTGAAATTATTATAACCAGCTTCAATAACCTCTACAAAGTTCTCTCGTCCAAATGTAACCGCCGTCAAATTCCCCAAAAACGGGACCGGTACCAGAGTCTTCACGCCATTCGATGAGAAGTACCGCAAACGCCATAACGAATACACTAAGCACAACACTAGTAACAGAAAGAACCACATCGTTATATTTTTTTATTCTCTAAATTTTGTTTAAAGCTTGTGTTTTTAAATAAAAAAAATTAACCACAGGTTTATTTAGTTTGTCCACTTAGGTTTTACCGTTCAGGTTTTTTTCTACATGTTACATACGTTACACACTCAAAAAAATCCTAAACGAATGAATTCCTTTTTGTCATTATTATTTTCCATATTACTTTAAGATGTGAACACATAATGTTTTAAACAACCGACATAAAATTTCAAATAGACCAAAGTTGTTATTTTAAATTCGATTTTCAAATTTAGAATGTCCGGTTAGAGACGAGTGAATGTTTAGATAACAAACAAATGACTAGCGGCTAGAGGTATCTAGTAAGCGTGTCATAGAAAGTTGTTAGGTAATAGTGACGCAGGCGATGATTCTATGGAGAGTGGTAATCATAGATGGTACAGCTTTGGTTACTTCGTAGAAATTAAATTTGGTTATGTGTGTCTCTATCGTTCGAATCATAAAAGGTAGATACAAAAAAAAACATTCCTCGAAATTAAGTCTTTTACAATTTACGTTAATTAAAAATATTGTAGAAGAAATACAACATTAACATGTAACTTTAAATAAAAGTAACACATAGTTTTGGTACAAAGGTTCTAGTTTAAGTACCTTGTGTGTTCAGATATTTATGAGCACCTCGGCCGCTCCGTTGTATCTGATGGCGACTGTACAGTCAGTAGCAAAGTAACTAAGCGGGTCAGGAATTCAAAATGATTTGAACAAAAACTGCTTTGCTTTGTAAAGGTTTACTGTACCATTTGTAGGTACCTATAGAGAATAAAGAACGTGTGTAGATATTTTGAACACCTCGGCCGTCTAGCAATTTCTGCGGCTAACTGCACAGTCAGCATAAAAAAAGTACCGTATCAGACTAAGTGTCAAAACTATCTCTATCATTCTCTAATAGCTTAACAAAAAGAGATATTTCTTTGTATTCTGTCGAGATTATTTAGGTATATAAATAGTAAAGTAATCGAGGGTGGCAAATACTTTTGGCGCGTTGTTTCATACGCTACTACGAGTATTGATGCAGTTAGTCGACAATAAAATTGTAATACAAAACACAATGTACTTTTATTACCACACAATGCTTGTGTAAATACGTCCCTTAGTATCGTTCAGCGTCGCACTGCATAACTGTATAGACTCTATACAGTTAGACTATAGAGTGGTAGGGTAAAACCGGGATCGATAGCCCAACTATTTCTCAACTATCTCTTGCTGTGTTTAAAAAATCACTCAAAGAACATTATTTATCTCTCCCTTAGTGTTTATATAGTATATAGTTATTTTTACTCTGTGGCTGACATGCTGCTGTCATATTTAGCTATGTTTCGGTTAATTATATATATATATATATATATATATATATATATATATATATATATATATATATATATTTATATGTATGTTTATGTATGTCTATTTGTATTCCTTATATGTGTATGTTTATTCACTGTAATTGTGTGTATGAATAAGGCTTCATAACGGTTTAGCAACACCTACTTTTTCGATTAACTTCTCTATTTCCGCTACCCAAAGGTTGTCTGGAAGAGATCGCTTTTTAGCGATAAGACCGCCTGTTGTCTGCCTCTACATTTAATCATTTTTTTATTTTTGTATCTTTTTACTGAGGTGTGCCAATAAAGAGTATTCTATCTATCTATCTATCTATTTTTATGGCATAATTAGTGAAAAAATTAAAGATGACTTTTATTTAATGTTAACTGTCCATTGGTGGATCTTATTACACAAGGCATAAGGTCCATTGATGGACAGTTAGGAGTGTTTCTGTTTATACCTATGTAATATTTTTGAGTTATAATCAGAGATCGGACAAATTTGCGTCATTGCTCGCAATAATGTGGACATGACTCCAAAATTAATCAAATATGTAATCATTTAATTACTTTCTTACTTGACTTAAATTTTAATTCCTAGTCAATAAATACTAAAGTTTGTTAAAGTATAGATTTATTAAAGAAAATAATCAGTATTTTTTCCAAATTTTCTGCAGTCAGTCTATTTCTTTTTACATCAAAAATATACTTAAGTGCTGAAAAACTCCGCTTGCACTCCACTGATGTTAATGGGGCAAACTTAAGTAGTTTTATAGGAATATTATTATTCCAGTATAATTCAGAGTTTATTTTCTGTTCTAAGTTGTGGGCGATAACCTCAAAATCGGGATAAACTAAACAAGACTGACTGCAGAAAATTTGGATAAAGATATAATTATGCGTTTAAACAACCCATTTTCCCCGGACATTTTACCCTACCCTTTCAAACCGGATCAGCTGGATCAAAAAATAATGAAAAGGGTACTGGCACTCTAGGAGGTTTCTCGTCTTAGCTCCCCTGGTAAGGTTACCTCGCCTGCGCTCTCTGGAAAAAACAGATAACTGAATATTCTGATTCTCCCGTAGGCGAAACAGATAATCTTAATATTTTGTTTCTGTTAATCTAGCGGTTTCTTATAAATTTTTGGTTCCAATTTGTTTGCCTGAAAAGTTTTTGTTTTGTTAACGTCTATGCAAGCTTAAAGCTCGTCACTGCGGCAAGTATCCCGGTTGAACTCCAAACTGGCGGTAACATGTGGCGTCATAGCTGCAAGCCAATAGCAGATTCAACTTGTCTTCCTCTTGTCGCGCGACTTGGGCGCTGGTTCAAGTTGCAAGTGTTACAACATTATACTGATTCCAACTATATATTGTTTTGAAAATTTAGAAATTAACTTAAAATTAAAGTCAGTCTCTCCAGCACTACACAAGTACACACTTGACTAGATGTAGGTTGCGGCCGCGCTCGCTGCCTGGTGACTTGGTGATATGGTGAGTGGTGCTTGGTACAGTCAGCATCAGCAGTCGCGGACGAAACAACGCGCCAGAACATACAACATTTCAAAGTAGTTGAGCACCCCCTTTTAGTTAAAATAGAGTTACAGAACTTGGTGTATTTTATTAGCACATTAAGTGTTACAAAATAAGGGGGTGCCCCGCCGGAAATTAAAAAAGATTTTTTGAATTACCCTAATGGGCTACATTAGCTTTTGTAAAATTATTAGAGAATGATAGATAGATAAGTATATAAATATATAAATCTCATCTAATCTATTGTCAGATGAATATTTATACATTTTAAAGACTTATTGTAATGAGGTTAGATAAGGAAGACAAACATTAGGGCAAGAGAAATACTTGTAGCGAATCTGCACATTATTTCTCTTGCTTCGAGCAATATAAATAATGATTTTCGTACCCCACATGACCCTATTTACTTCTGTGTTTCAATACCTAGTTAAATTTGCTTCTAATGTCAGTCTATCCGCCTCCGCTCGTGAGTGATGCCGGTAACCAATGTTCTCGTCGTCCCGAAGCCCGCGATTCCGACCATTTACTTTAAATAGTAAATACGACGCAAGGATTTTGTCTTTGTGCCTCGTTTGCTCCAGGCAAGTCCACAGTAACATGACTTGTCAGAACGGCTTCCTTAAAAATGATGGTGTCAAATGTTATCAATATCTTAGTATAGAATTTCATAATTATACTGAATTTAAAATGAAGCAAGCAAGCAGCATCATTTTTTAAGTATATAGGAATTGCACGTCAGATAGATAGTAGGATAACTATTGTAACATATTATATTACAGTGTAACATAGTATAAAAATCGGCCAAGAGCATGTCGGGCCTTTCTCAGTGTAGGGTTTCGCAGTTTCCAAACTAAAATAGGCCAAACCAGGGGCTATTAGTAAGTATCATGCACATTACACGCATAAGGGAGTACCTCAGCAGCGCTTTGTACGTCTTTTGACTAAGAAGAGAAGATTTTTTGCAATAACTCAAAAACGACTGGACCGATCATGTTCGCTATAGTTTTCACTGAAAGTATTTATCATGTTTTTGTTTCACGAATTTTTATATTTTTTTGGATCCATTGCTTCAAAAGTTAGAAGGGGGTGGGGAACACTTTTTATTCTTTCGGAGCGATTATTTCCGAAAATCAAAAAATGCACTATTGGGTCAAAGCAAAAAATATCATTTTGTATGGGAGGTACCCTAGAAAAATTATTTTATAGTTTTTATATTACCATTCTGTTGCAATTTCTAGCACTGATGAGCTATACCAAAGCCTCGGACGGACGGACAGACGGATATGACGAAACTATAAGGGTTTCTAGGTGACTACGAAACCCTAAAAAACGAGGCATAAACATAAATTCCGATAAAAACGATTTTTCTTTATTATTTATGCAGCACATAATATTTACTTACCTACATAGGTATAATAAATTCTTGTAAAGGATTTTCTGTTCTGCTTTCTGTATAGGTACATTAGTTTTTACTTTTTTGATACGGGGTGAATACTCCGGTATGATTTTTGTGGTTAATATTTAAGTCCAATTGTATTTGTATTACATCTGTTGGCAAACCTTAATAAATAAATAAAAAATTAAATAAATAAATAGCTTTGAGGTTGAATTGGGTCTCTATTGTTTCCCATAAAGTTTTAAGTGATAATGTATTGTTTCTCCGTATTTTCGTTCGCCATAATTTGGTTTTTCTCTCTGGTATAAAACAAACCTAATCTAACCTAATCTATCTCTATAAATATAGCTTATGCTATCATAACCTAAGGAAATTTCTGAAAAGTTAGAGGTTTCAGAGTTATGACTAATGATAATATGACTATCATTACATTATGACTTTCAATAATTATGCCAAACAAAAGGGATCCGGGTTGAATCATTAAAAAGGCACCAATTGTATCTTAAAATGAGATAAATAATTAATTAAATAGGTAATCAAAGCTTTAATCAACTGTCGAGTTTATTAACACTAATTCTGTTTATCTGTTTGAAGTATTTCGGAAAACAAACAGGTCACCAAAAACAATTGGGTGATAAATTCTTTTTCGAGGACGCTGCAATTCGCGGACTATTGAGAATGAATTGTACCTACGAGCCAATTCGAACGAACACTGACACCAGAGTAATATCTGAATGATTTGATGTCCGGACATACTCGTCGCAGAATAGGTACAGGTACAGGTAATACTGGACTGGGTACTAGTATACCCAAATGCACCTACATATAAAAATCATCTCATGGAAATATATTCACATATTGATTTTCAATACACCTAAAATTACAACTTGTGTCGTTTAGTTAACTTACTTGTTTGTTGAATATTTACCTAATTCGTACTTATTTATAAGTAACTATATTCGTGTTATCCCGTCGCTCCTGGGCTCAGTAACCTCTATCGTGTCTTCGGCATCGGCATTCATGACTGCACCGTCCAGTAATCAGGCAAGTCTACTCATTCCAGAACTGTCCCTCATCTGAACTCTCCTTTACACTAAATCCCAGTTAAAATTCAACGAGTTAAGCTTGAGTAACGGCGCGACGTCCGTAATGTTTCGGAAATAATCCGTAAACGTTATGTCATTTGTTCCGAACCGAACGTTTGTTGTGATTCAGTGTCGGTTCGCTAAAACCGCGATGGATCGTGAGCCAGCAGCAAATGCTTATTAACTAGTTCTTCCCGGTTGATAAATTGTTAAGTTTATAAAATGAATGTCAGCTGTCGCTTCGTTGGCCGGTTATATATTAGTAACCCTGCTCCACCCAATTAAGAAAGTACACATAATCAACCCAAAAAAATTGGCTAGTAATTATTATTTGCTTTGTATACCGTATATTAAACGCAATATCCATTTCGTACGCCTAAATATCTCATCATGGCTGATGTACACAATAATATATATAGCAGTAGTAAAACTCTTTATTGTACAAAAAAGGAACATAAAACAGGAAAGAACACACATCATTTATCCCTTTCAGGGAATATATCTCGTCACCTAGTTGTTATCTGTGATGAGACAGATAACGAAATAAATAAAAATTTAATTGAATTGAAACTTAATGATGACGAGCATTTGCTAAGCATTTATGTCGATGTCGCTGCAATGCGGTTGGAAATCGTAACATTTTGTAAAACTAATTTTGTGAAAGTAGGTATTGTTCCATTTAAAATCTTTCTTCCTAGCGTTGTCCCGGCATATTGCCACGGCTCAAGGGAGCCTGGGGTCCGCTTTGACAACTAATCCCAAGATTTGGCGTAGGCACTAGTGTTTACGAAAGCGACTGCCATCTGACCTTCCAACCCAGAGGGTACTAGGCCTTGTTGGGATTAGTCCGGTTTCCTCACGATGTTTTCCTTCACCGAAAAGCGACTGGTAAATATCAAATAACATTTCGTACATAAGTTCCGAAAAACTCTTTGGTACGAGCCGGGGTTTGAACCCGCGACCTCCGGATTGCAAGTCGCACGCTCTTACCGCTAGGCCACCAGCGCTTCGCCTAGGCCACCACACCCTTTAAAATCTATACCAAAATGTAGGGATAGAAAAACATGTAGGTAGTACTTACCTACAGAAATGTAATAAGTTTTTCATATTTCCACCCTTATGTTCGAATGTCTGCGTCCTTATAACCTAAGCCCTGGGGCTAAATCCTGAAAGTTGATGTTTACGTTTAGTTCTAGTTGGCAATTAGGCTGCTCCTCGGGCTATTGAGGCCGGTAAATCTTAAGCCCGATATAGGGCAGCTTAATATTATTTTAACAACCAACAGGCCAATTCGAACGTACACTGACCTCAGGATGATAATTTAATCATCTCTCAGTCTCTCTTTAATCAGTTATCTTGCGTCTTACCAATGAGTATAATGTCCCTTCTTTGGATGTGTTTCACGACAGTGAAGCCTTATTTAAAAACAAATTATTATCTGTTGACAACCTCAGCTAGCTCGGCTAACTTGGTTACTTTTGTGTGGAAAATTTATTGTTCGTATTAAGTAGACGTTTTGTTAATTAATATCATATTTATATTAAGGTCTTATCTATTCTGAATCTTAAATAATGCATGCTGTGATTGCCTTTAGGTGGGGGATCAATTATAAATGTGCTTTTTTAGTATGTAAATTATAGTATGTGAATTGTATCTTCTGTTGGTGATCCTAATAAACAAATAAACAAATAAATAAACAAATAAACGAGTACATGTCGGACAAGTACGAGCGAAATGCACATGTAGTCAAAATAGTGTAACTTTCATAAAAGTAATATGGAACTTGGATCATTTTTCACTACAGCAACAAAAACTAAAATTAAGGCTGATCTTCTGACCTCACAGGACTAGGGTAGCCGTTTAAGAAGTGTAACGCTCTTACGGTAGATGTCGCTAGGGTCCCCTAGACCCATACGGTGAAAATATTCGCTGGCTATGGACGAGGTCTCGGTGGCTCAGTTGGCAGAGCGCTGGAGTATCGATCCAGAAGCCGCGAGTTCAAGTCTCACCCAGGGCAGTAATTTTTCCAATTTAAAATATATTCTAATTTTACAGGGATATGTTTGCCTTTGCATCTATCTTCATTACTGTTAGCCTGTAAGTATTGTCCCCGATGTGGAAGGACGATCGAAACTAAAACAAATATGTACCTATATACAAATCGTTAGTACCTATAATTATAACACCTACCCATGTAAGATTACCAGAATAAATGATTATTTATTTATTTATTTTTATTTTATGTTATCCTGAATTTCCTGAGCAAAGAAATCTAACGCCTGTTATTCTTTACAAACAATTTCGTCGAAACAGATTTTGTCGGTCAACCATGATTGGCTTTACCATTTTACTTCATGGCTTTTATCGGGTTGCGCTGTTTGCATCTATTGGATATATATGTTGAATGAAAGTGTCGCAGGCTACACAATGCAATAACAACGGAGTAAAGTGTAATTGGTGTGTAAGTGGTGTGTTCTAATGTAGTAAGGGAAGTTTATGAAGTTATGAGATGAGAGTAGGTACGGTCAACCAATTTAATTCCTAGTCTACTATAGAACCATGTCATAATGACTTCTCCGACAGTGCTTATTGAGTGATGCATGTCATGTATAGAGTAGTTAAAGCGACAAGGTTCTATAGTGGCCTAGGATTCTAATTGGTTGACTGTACGCATTACTCGTATTGACGTTAATAAATAATTATGAGCAGTGAGCGGAATTCTTCATAGCAAAAATCAAACTGTCAGAGGGATTGACCTAACTGTTTTATCGACTTATCGATAAATATTTGTCACTTAACGAAACACAGGTGTCCCTAATTAGCTGACCGCCACTGTATTTTGGTATAATAGTAAAGAATAAAACAGAAAATACTTTTATGGTGTAAATAAACGTAACATTTAGAGCAATATACACCGTGTTTTTATTGAATTGCGTTAACTCCGGGGTTTCAGTAAGTACGTTTAAGGAAACTAAATGGCATAGTTAATTTTCAAAAAAAAATATTTTTTTTTGTTTTTTTTTACTATTTTTATTTTTATAAAAAGTAACTAAATGTTGCATATAGCGTTGTTGTAACACGGGCATTACATTTAACTCAACCAAACAATTGAAAACTGTGACATATCAATGTCATTTCTAACATCGATCGTCCGAGATAGTACGTACGTTTAGTAGCAAATGTATGAACTCGCACTAAACACTAACTAATAAGTAAACAGGTCCTAAAGCAAGTGTACACGCTCGTAAGGGCCTTATAATATAAAAAATTATGATTGATTATCTCCGAAATGGAGTTAGTTAGAATATCTTTGAGAAAGTTACTTAATTTAAGCTCAGGAATGCACCCTCGAAATTAACGCAAATCAAAAAAAAACACGGTGTATTGTGGAAGAATCTTATTTGAAACTGAAATAAGAATCTTTCTGTGTCCATTTTTTTATTGTTTTCTTTTAGGATTAACCATTTTAGTAACACGGCACGGAAATCACTCATGAAAACTCAAGTGACATAAATGACATATGTGACGCTGACATGATTTACTTTAATACGGAGATGCAAATTGCTTATCAAAGAGGTCAAATGTTACAGAATAATCTTTTAAGTTGATTATGGATACCTAATGCGATATTATTCCGTAACATCGATAAGTCGATAAAACAGTTAGGTCAATCCCTCTGACAGTTTGATTTTTGCTATGAAGAATTCCGCTCATTGATTATGAGATAAGAGTGTGCTACCTATTTGTTAAAAACTGCAACTTTGAGTGGGGTTTAGACTAGCATGAACTTGCAATTTTGCAATTTTCATTACATTGCGGTATCTGATCAAACTTTTGAATGCAGTTTAACTTAGGAGTCGGCAATGTAACATAAATTGCATGCAAGTTCTTGCTAGTCTAAGCCTTGCTTTATATCGAAGCGGTGCAAATTATATTTCGCCAATTACATTACTTACCAATGTGAATTGTGACGTATAAGGATGGTAACACGAAAAGTACCTATATCTAGCAAGAACGTGGGCCTTATGACAAAACCAGTAGGTTAGCTTATCCCTCACCTCGGAACCTACGAAAAGATGATTATAATATTCCTCCCAAGATAGGTACCGTAATCTTATAGACTAAGAGCCCGTGATGGACAAACGTCTTAGTATAAAAACTGAAAAATAAAATCTATTAATGTATTTTCCCTTACAAGGTAAAAACGACCTCCGACGATGAAACCTGGGTCTCAGTAGCTTTGCCAGGTAACATAACAGGTAATAAAAAATTACATAAATATTTAGATTTTAAAATTGTATTCAAGTAGTTTATTTGCTTTAAAGTTGTACGTGAGTTCTTATGGAATAAAAGTTTCAAGTTTGTTATATGTAGTATAGAGCTTGGCTTTTATATATTTTATTTATAATAACATTAATCCCATCAAAATCATAAATATGAAATGGGAGTCAAATTAAAAAAGAAGTACGAATATATGAGTTGTTGTTGATTTCTCTGACATAAGAATTGAGATCATGGGTGTCAAGTTCTGTGTATAAAATCATTTTTATAATGCATTTATTTTACTTGGGATGTAATTCATGTCCAAGATGTGACTTAAACGTGAACCAAATTTGTGAAATAAGCCAAGATAGTAAAACATGTACGTAAAAACTAGTCTTTTGTCGGAGATGTCAACAGCAACGCATATACTCCTACTTCATATGGAACTTACCTCTTATTTCAGATTTATGTTTTTTATGCAATATTATAAATTTTTGTACAGAAATTATTAGTATCCATTGTGAATACATTGGTATCTGTAAAATTACTCCATTATTCACCACTTACTTTCATATTTAACTTTGTTAATACTATTTATCAATAATTTTCAGTTAATACTCGAAATTATTCTGAATACTACACTAGTCGTAATCGTAGATTGTAAATTATACACAAATATAAATATAAAATCAAAAATGCCTCCCTACAAAGTTATGAAGAAAATGTTCAAGATAATGAAGCTCGGCGCGCGGCGGCCTGGTCTGCAAAAAGAAGAAAGACGGCAACAAGATGTCAAGAAATAACTACAACAGTTTCTCATTATACCTCATCAGAGTATTAAAATCACGTACAGGAAATAACGTCGGAATTTCAAGCAAAAGCATTTTAATTATGAACTATATTGTCAATGTTATTATAGAAAAAATCGCCTGTGAAGCTGGAGAACTAATACGCGGAACGAAGGCTCCGTTAAGCGAGAACGAAATACGAATGGCCACAAAACTACCTACTCCTTCCTGGCTTACTAGGAATGCAATCATTGTTGAATGGGGCGAAAGCGCTCCAGAACTACAAGAACAACTCGAACGGCCTATGCCCCATTTTGCCCATTTGGCCCATTTTGGTAAATGTATAAAATCGATATTTAAATGAATTATATTAAAAATTTATTATTTTTATTAGCAATTGTAATGAATGACCCTTTTTAGGGCCGCTATTAAAAAAAAAGAAGATCTAATAATAATGATGCCAAATATAAAGTTTCTAGGTCATCTGGAAGTGGGTAAGGTTTTCTTATTTAATCTAATAATTACCAATATATTTCATATATTTTCCAATGATTTTTTCCATCGAATTATTTATCAATTTTCAGTTTTCAGATTTTTCCCTCTATATACACCTAATAGTCTATTGATATAGTATTATGGTTGACGACAAATTTCAAGTTTTCGGGTCATCAGATTCAGATTCAGATGTTTTATTGATAAAAGGCAAATTTTACAAGTCAATAAATAAATGTACATTTATCTATGCTTAAGTATATAATTTTACATGTCAGGTACCAGTTAATTATTATTACAAATTAATCATCATCATCTGGAAGTGGGTTAGGTTTTTGATCTATAAGTGACTCAGTCACAAGAACGCCAGTTTTTAAACGTCAATTTCACTAGCGGCCCGCCTTAAAGAGCGCTTGTGCAGTGCACTCCCATAAATAATCATTATGAAATTATAGTACCTAATTAATATAATATTACTTATTCATAATTAATGTATCTATCGTAAACAAGTCAATATTAGTGAAATAAGTAATTATTATTCATTATAAGTTTATAGACAGCCTAATATGACTGAGTAGTCATATTAGGCTGTCTATAAACTTATAATGAAAATTATAATGAAATTATAGTAGGCGAGTGCCTACTGCTATATTTCATACGTAACGCGCGAAGCGGAGCGCTTTGGATTGCGCTCCAATGAAAAAAGATTTAGTACATTGAATCAATAGGAAATTCCATAAGAGCGAAAGAGAAGTTCAGCCACAGTTCCGCACGTGAAACATAAGATGTTCTAGAAAGAAAGACGTAAAATTGGAGCGGCGCTCCTACTGCTCCTAGTCCGTTTGACCTTGTGCCTTCTCGACGAATGCAAACATTCCTTTTACCTTGGTATTTTTTAAAGTACGCGCGGGAATGCAGTTTTGGCTTTTTTCATTCTAAATAATTAGACAATAATAAAAAAAGTGATTGCAAATAAGTTGTTAGTGGTAAAGTGATTAAAAATAAATGAATATAACGTGACATTCATAAAATAATGTGAAAAAACTTTACAAAATCGACTCGAGTTAGATACAAAATGACGACCTTCAACTTTCGTAAAAATATTTGGACCGAAACCGGTGTGTTAACAATTTATTTATTTCCATGAAATAAAAAAAAATCATAATCTCGAAACCATTTGTCAAATGAACTGCAGTTGACGTCTATCGGTCGTAAAGATATTCGTAAAACATTAGATTCCATTGCGCATACTTACCCAAAATCTATAAGAGAGTTCAATGACCGGGTGGACGAAAACCGATATCTATAGGTATTTTGCGACGGTTAATAAATTGTTTTAGTTTTTTTCTTTAATGTAAGTGAACACCCGTAATATATAGTCACCGGCCGCCGCTGATCAATTTATCAATACCTGTTTGAGCTACGTTTCCGAAATTTGTATTCTAGACAAGCTAAGCGGCTTGAATAAATGTGCCTAATTTCATATGTGCAGGTTAAATAGGTTTCAACTAGTGAAGGGGTTTTTCACAATCCAAATCTCCCGCGGGAATAATATAGGCCTTTATCCTTTAGTACACCTGCATGAAATAAGATCTTTCTCTAGAAAACTTTTAACTTTTAAATTAGACATGGGTCTTGGTCTATTGCTCTCCTCGTCAGCAGGCCCCGCACGTCGCCCATAACTCCCGGACTGCATGATTTGATGCCAGCCTCATGAGGCCTGATAGTGATGGTTCAATACGGATAGAGGGTACGTTAATTTTTACTTACCAGATACGTCTGTCAGCGATACAACATTTTTTAAGTTAAAGGAAAGCTGATATATTTTTGCGGCTATTCGAAAGTGTTAGTTGCTAAGCCAACTTGAATAAAAAAAATGAATTGATCCACTACTTCCGGCAAGACTCGAACTTGGGACCTTTTGGAGCGGTAAAAAAGGGTCCCAGTAAGCGCGAGGCTTGGCCCAAGTGGTGAATATTCCATTTGTGACCGCGGTCGGCACAATGTCCCAATTTGTCGCTAACCACAAAGACGAGATTTGCTTGTATCTGTATATGAATAACCTGTTAAGGCAAGGCATTGCAAGCGACAAAGTGAGACGTTTTGCCGGCCGCGGTACATATATTTACATACAGTTTGGGATTAGATAATAGGTAGGTAGGTAGGATAAAAAGTATGATATGATATTATTTTTATTTAGCTACATAGATATATACATTAATAAAAATATTTTTTCAGGCCTATGCCTTAGTTGCCTGAAAATAAATGATATTTTTTGTAGCTGTATACTTTGATTAGGTATTTGGAAAATCGTGATAAAGGATAAAAACATTAAATAACTTATTTGAGACCACATTTACTAAATTTATGATGAAAATAATTTTGAATTCGTAACTTTAATTCAATTTAAAACTCATCTCAAACATAACTATGTCTTCAAATTCCATGAATGATGATGATGTGTCATGTTGATTCTTTGTCTTTATGTCTTTGTTGTTGTTTATATGAAGAAAATTAAGAGCCGCACAAATTAATAAAGTATCAATGTAAAATTGATACAATAAAACGATACATTTCGGTTTGATCCCTGAATACAAATTAATCATTTCTAAATGTAATCTAAACTTGACCTGGAGTCCTCCAGAGCTCTTTATTACAAACCCATTTTTTATTGTGCCTACCTAAATTGGTTCTTTAAGCCACTTCCAATTTATAGGAATTAAAGGCTCACTAAACGAATGAATTGACAGTTATAGACACCTCCTTATTCATAAACGTCTACTAAAGTTGACAAGCCGCTAATAATCGCTTGTCTCTTTATTTCCGACGTATTGGTATGATGGAAAGGGACAAACGATTATTAGCGGCTTGTCAGCTTTAGTAGACGTTTATGAATAAGGGGGTTAAGGACTATAGAGCAGTTAGAAGCGGTTTTGACTGGAGTGCTGTCATTAGGCAGGCAATGTCTGGTATAGTAGCTAATGTTGACGTAGTTGTCGGTAGCAAAAAAAATCATTTTCCATAAAGTCATACACTTGGCGCAGAATATTTAACTCGAAAATAAAGTGAAGCCCTAATTTGAACCCATCTCTCAACTCCGCACTTTTCCCCCGTAAGTTGGTAAGTAATACCGCGAATATATCATTACGCGCACTTAATCTGAATTTATGGGCGCGTTGACGTAATTCTGGCACTGCCGAGTGCCATTATGCCCGTTATACGTTTTTCTTGCTTAATACACGCTGTTTGGAGTTTCATTGCGGGCATTTGGCGCAAATTGGGCAGAGCCCGGAACTTGGAATTATTGTGTGCCTTAAATGTGTCATGAGCGGTATTCGGAGTTTATTAAATATCTTCATTCGATTTGATATTTATTTGATACTCGTCTACATCTGAACACATTCGAAAATCCTCCAGAGAGAAGACCAGAAGGGGATGGGGATTCAATTAAGAAAGGCCTTGTGTTCTGCAATGAACCACGATAGCCACGTAAGATATATCAGGGCAAAGTAGAAGAAGATAACAGGAAGGCAGACCCAACTATCAGGTAACAATAATAATTGCCGAAGAGAGAGAAAGATTGATACGATAGGTACTCGGTACTCGCAGTGCATGTTGCGCACGGCTGTGTCGGCAAGCGAGGCGCAATGCGGGTAATGAAAACTACGATATAAAATCGATTTGTTAACTTTGAATACGGCTTCAGCAATCTACACCGAATGCCAGCAGCTGAAGTAATGTTTACCTAAGTAAATGATTTTTTACTGTTTCCCTACAATAACACATTAAATTGTTAAATGCGAAAATATTACATCCCAGTTGCTAGCCCGGGCTTCCACCGATAAACAAGAGCCGGATCTGGCACAACATCTACCCCCTTATTCATAAACGTGTACTAAAGTTACGATGCCGCTAATAATTTATAATGAGCGCCTATAGCTCACTAAACTGTATTAATTTATTGTTATTACTGTCTAGGATGGAAATGTACACTAGATTAAGTAATTACATTGTACTAAATTATGTTAAATAAAGAACTCATATAAAAAAAAAATCGTTTGTCACATTCCGACGTATTGGTATGATGGAAAGGGACCAACGATTATTAGCGGTATCGTAACTTTAGTACACGTTTATGAATAAGGGGGCTAGAGTTTCGTTGCTCTATAAATTAAACTTTTCCCTCATAGATCATAATCTGTACTACAAATGTGGTCTCCGACTGCACATATTTGTGATGAACCTAAAGACCAAGATATTCCGTTGTCAAGCTTCAGTCTCTGAAATAAGTACGTTTCGTTAGTACGGAGGGCACACATCCCCATGGATACCTACTTTGGAATGCGAGCGGTGTCGTGAGGTGTGACGAAGTGACCGCGCGACGGCATAGCGATGAGGGATGATCTGCATGCTTAGCATGTCCGAACTGCTATGTAGGTACTCCGTAATAGCTTCAGGTGAAGGTCGAAAGGTGGAATATTCAAAGGGCATCGACAGGGCTATCAGCATCAAATAGATATAGCCAAAGTGGCCAAATATTTCGGAACACGTCCTTATTTGTACGATAACATATACTTTCGTCGACATTATTTGATGGTTGCTGTACATTGGTACATCCATTACTCTTAAATGAGCTAGCATTTAGCTAAATGCTTAAGTAATTTACAATTCAGCGAGGAAATGCTTTCCGTCTTAACACCATCCACAGGAACATTCATTATAATTAGAATTTAGATATAATTTAATCGATCACATCAAATCCATTGAGAATGTCGGGCCATGCTAACATTTGGCATGGGAAGTACTCTAATAAAACTTTTTTTTTGGTTTTTATTTTACCGTTCTGCATGCCATGCATGATTAATGCATTCATGCCAAATTGCAGCTTTCTAGCACAAACGATCACGGAGCAAAGCTGCGGACGGACGGACAGACGGACATGAAACTATAAGGGTTTCTAGGTGACTACGAAACTTTTATTTAGCTGAGTAAGAAAATTAAAAGTATTTTGTGTCACCAAAATTTGACAAAGTCCCAAATTTCTGTGACCAAATTATTAGGTTGATCACTATTCCTATATATTTTTCTACATCCTAAATAAAATCTGTCCCCAAAAAAGGTTTGTCACCAATAGATCTGTCACTGACCTGTCAGTTAGAGATATTAAATGTTAGGTACAATGATACCTACTGGAGTCAGGAGCTGGTGGACATTGTAATTCTTCCGTAGCTACTTCAAGATCCCGAGTTAACGGACATTGAAATCGTTATCTCGATTCCAATAGGTACTTCAATGTTATATCAAATATACTACTATTAAGTATGCATCCTTCAACCTAATTTTTATCTGTTAGTAAGCCTTAGAGAATTCGATATTCATCCATATTACATAAAAACTACCTAGGTACATATATAACCTTAACTATTTATCTATATGAAATATAAAGACTGAAAATTGCAAATTTTCCTCTAGAAAATTTCTCCCCGAACGAACTGTCGACTCGCAAGTCCCGCAACTTCATGTGTGTTCTAAAATTTCCGAAGAACAGCGACAAGAATCCTGTGTGACCGAAGTTACACTTCGGCTACTAAAATATGCTCCTCGTTCCATATTCGCCAACGCGGTAACTTTGAGATAGTAGTAAACTTCCAATTTATATAATGAGCATTGGAAAAGGTTGACAAAATATATATTATTGTATATTTTTGTCGATTAAAGCTCTAGTTTCCTAGGATAGCGGTGCAGTCATATTGAGGCCGTAGGCCGTAATATTGCGGACGCAAAAAGAATGTTCCTTCAATCACCGCTCTCTAGGAAACCGTGCCAATTTGTTTACATAGACAACGATCTAGTGACGTCATTCAACCGCTGTACTGTATTACGGCCGCTGAATGTCGGCACCGCTATCCTAGGAAACCAGAGCTTAAGTCTCTGATTGTCTACTTTTTCCAAAATTTGTAAGTACCAATCATCGCCAGTTAAAAAGTTGCAGAATATCTCCTAAGACCATTTTGGAGTAGGTAAGTAGTATTACGGGGTCTGGTAGCCGGCCGCGTGGGCCTTCTTAATTTTTTTTTTTGTTATGTGGAGCAGTATTATTACAACCATATCTATTATAGGTACTAGATAAGTAGTATTGTAATATTATATAATTAATTAACAAAAAATAACAAAGCAAAGCTATATAAGTTTTAACGGGTTGGTTTCATAAAACTAGGGCATATACTCTAAGGCTCCAAAATATGTTTGATTTTTTAGACAACATTAAGACAATTGTGAGCTTAAATGACATTTAACTGCAGAAACAGTGGATTATGGATAATAAAGGAAACAAAGCGATGAATAAAACCGCCGAGGGTAGCGACCCCTGGCCGCAAACTATTAAGAGCCAGACAGCGAACACCCGACTTTCATTATTCCATTTTATAATAAAAACCGGGAACACAAGTGGAAATAACCCGCGGACCTAAGAGGCTGCTCGTGCCCGCCTGCCATACAACTCTATATAAGTAGGTATTAATCATAATCATCATTTATTAATAATTAATAATCAAACGAACTTACCTGTGAAGTTTGATTACAATTATGCGAGTATCCAAATCCAAGACAACAAATATAATTTACTAGCAGCAGTACACGTTATCGTGCAGTCCAAGTCACACATTTTAGAGATTATAGTATTTAAAAAACAAGTTCGCGCTGTCCCTCTCACTCGCTACACTGCGTTCCTGCTTCGACATCGCTCCTCCAGTACTCATTATTTCAGAGTTTTTTTTGTGTTATTAACAGAGACTATTTTATTTTCATTTTTGGGGATGGGGGGCGGGTCTTTGTTGTCTTGGATTTGGATACTCGCATAATTGTAATCAAACTTCACAGGTAAGTTCGTTTGATTATTAATTATACTTCGTATCCAAATCCAAGACAACAAATATAATTTACTAGCAGATGTTCAGAGCTTTGTATTTAAATTCAAATCCTGAATGCGAAAATAAAATAAAATATCGATATCAAATCAGTATGTTACGAACATACTGATATTATTGATTTTGACTAAAGAGAACAACGTACCACCTAGAAGTTATTAATTTATATCCAATTTAAATAATTATTTATGTATCTACATAGTATAAATGTAAAATGTATGTATAGCATAATAAAATATTATAATGATAAGCGTCATGCATTAAGGAGTGAAATTGCTCTTGGTATTTCATTTCGTTAATATTAAAAAAGTATAAAACTTTCTTTGATTTCACTGTAGTATATTGATAAAGTTGTATATATCTAAATATTCACAAGGTACAACTATTTTTATGTCATTTACAAGCCAGGACGCCATTAAGTGTAAATGTGTTTTCAAGCTTTAGTTGGCTCTAAATAAGTTTTAGATGGGCATTTTCTGTCTGTAACCATATAAACAAACCATTTTGTATAATTTAGAATTTACCAACCATTCTCTGGATGTAATTACAACGGAGACAAACAAGCATACGGCCCGCCTGATGGTAAACAATCATCGTAGCCTATGAATGCCCGCTACTGCAGAGGTATATTACATGCGCGTTACTGACCCTAAAATATAATCTAATTTTATGTTACGACACTTTAAAGTTAATTTTGAATACAGCAATCAATACTTTCCTCGGTAAATAGCCTTTGAGTGAGGTAGATAAAGGAGAATTTTCTTCATTGTAAAGCTACCATAAATATCAAGGCTATATGTAAGTACTTTAAAACTAAGTCTGGACAATTACTAGTAGAGTATCCTGTAGGTATTAAGTATTTGAAACTTATCACTTTGAAAATATAGATGGACAAATTTTAGTTATTAGCACAGATCAAGAAATAGTAATATGATATTATTTATAACTAAATAGCTAATCTCATCTGCTTATGCGTATCTGAACGATGATGGCTACTACGCTAACAAGTGGCAAGGAACTTAGGTAGATTATGTGTTGAGTTATGATATATTTATGAACAAATTACTGGCATGACTTGTAACTTGTAATTCATTTTAAGGAGTAACATTTTTTAACGTTACCTACAATAAAACTGTACAGTGTGCATTGCGACGAAAAATGAAAACTATTTAAGCTTTCTTTTACAGCTAGACAATATGACAACCCGAGCATTTACATTTCAGACAATAATAATGTTATTGTTAAAGGATTTCAACCCTTTATTGCGATTATTATTCTAGCTACTTAGCGCAAGCGACTGCAACACGTGGCAGCATAACTCTAGTTGCATGGTTGCACAATTTACAGCACTTATTTCGCGTCGCGGGATAGTGTATCAACGGCGGTTCAGCTCTTGTTTGATGCGGCGATGTTCCCCTGAAGTTTGGAGCTGAGAATCCGTAAGTAAATTGTACCGGATTTATTACATTAGGCTCGTTGATATGGTATATTCTTGACAGCATATCAAAGCTGACGTTTGAAGTTATTAGGAGTATATAACAGCGTGATATGAGTACGAATCATAAATTTGGGTTAAAGGGTTTACAGATATATTTTTTCCTATATGTTGTTTACATACAGCATTTCTTTGTCTGTAAGGGCAATGACATTGCGTACATTTTGTTTAAGGTATTTTAGGCCGCATTAACACCTATTAAATTACCTCAGCGTAACAAGAACCTCCTTTATATTTCATTATTTTTACAAGTCCTGTAAACTTTAGCTCAACCTTAAATATTTTTGCTCTTTAGTCCCTTATATTTACATGCGTAAAGCTACTTCCAATACTATTAAAGTCTTCAATCATTACATTGGCATCAACACTGTTATAGTAGAGCAACGTTATATATCTTTGACGATATCATTTTGAGATATGTATAATGACCGACTGTAGACCGAAGAGCGAAGTGACCGAAGAGCGTAGCGACCGAAGTGCGAAGCGACCGAAGAGCGAAGCGACCAAAAGGAGCAAAGCAACCGAAGAACCAAATGACCGAAGCATTATAACCTCGACACTTAAAATGAAGCACATATAGCCTCGACGCTGCGGAAATGGAGGCCTCGATACGATTATTGTGGAATTGTAGAGTACATATAACTTAAAGTGCGGCATATATCTTCGTCACTACGACAGCTGCGACAGCGGACCCCTTGACACAATTATTGTGGAGTAATGATAGCATCCTCACTATGACGTGGGGCAAACTTAGCCTCAACACTACGACAGCAGAGCCCTCGACACAATGATTGTGGAGTAATGATAGCCTCCTCACTATTAAAGTGGGGTACATATAGCCTCGACGCTGTGAAAGCGGAGCCCTCGACACAATATTGTGGAGTAATGATAGCCTCTTCACTATTAAAGTGGGGCAAATATGGCTTCAACGCTGTGAAAGCGGAGCCCTCGACACAATGACTGTGGAGTAATGATAGCCTCTTCACTATTAAAGTGGGGCAAATATAGCTTCGACGCTGTGAAAGCGGAGCACTCGACACAATGGTTGTGGAGTAATGATAGCCTCATCACTATTAAAGTGGGGCAAATATAGCTTCAACGCTGTTAAAGCGGAGCCCTCGACACAGTGATTGTGGAGTAATGATAGCCTCATCACTATTAAAGTGGGGCAAATATAGCTTCGACGCTGTTAAAGCGGAGCCCTCGACACAATGGTTGTGGAGTAATGATAGCCTCATCACTATTAAAGTGGGGCAAATATAGCTTCGACGCTGTTAAAGCGGAGCCCTCGACACAATGATTGTGGAGTAATGATAGCCTCATCACTATTAAAGTGGGGCAAATATAGCTTCAACGCTGTTAAAACGGAGCCCTCGACACAATGGTTGTGGAGTAATGATAGCCTCTTCACTATTAAAGTGGGGCAAATATAGTACCATGTCGACATCTCATTTATAAGAAAATATTTATTTAATATGTGTTTTAATTTGAACTATTAATTAATGTGCATTATAAAATTACATTAAAACTTTAATCAACACAGTTAATACCGATTTTCTGTTTGATGAATATCTTGTTGCACAGTAAACCTAAGCTTCTAAGTACTCACGGAAAGGAGAATTATTATTAGACGGAGTCCACAATATTACACAAATCAAGTATATCTTTCCATAATATATTTCATTTTAAAATTATATTATATTATATTAATCAAAGCTGTCTAATAATAACAAAGCGGGTAACTAACTGATGATCAAATTTAGGAGGTGACCACATCGATTGGACCCAAGACTCGACGATACCGCGATGTTCGATTAAAGCCTACTACCTAATCTGTCATGATCCATACGATAGATTCACTATGGCCCTCATATGGGGCATGGGGCGCACGGTATCGGAGCACGCATAGCACGTCCCGTTTGTATACGTCGATTAATGGCATTAAACACTTTAAACTGTCAGTCAGACTAAATAGTCTTCCAATGTCTTATAGATTGTGTATTGATTGACATTACTCCTGTATATTTATACCTATAGGTATCCTCATAAGACGCTCATTAAACTTGTTGGTACTGTGTATGTACATTTGCATAAAGACGCGTTTTGTTATCATTCATAGGCACTTATTACCAATCGGCAAGGATTACCATTGTTATCTGTTTTATTATATGGTAGGGTAGATCGGACATGGTAAAAGCCGCTTTCGTGAAACGATTACCTAGTATATATTAACTTTATTCAGATATGGTTTGTATATTTAAATCTGTACGCGAAAGCATCTCGTAAAAAAAATTGTGAGTGAACATTGCATTTTATGCAATCATAAAATGAAATCTAAATAATATTATATTAGTAAATAATACTATAATAGTACGTATTACAATTATTTAAAGTTCAAATTGTAATCTATTTGTAGCCCCATACTTATTTTTTCCGTAATTTATTTATTCAAAAAAGAAGGTAGTTGTAGTAAGTGATTTCGTATGAACGTAAAAATTACTTACTTGATTTCTTAGGTAATAAGTTTATTACGCTAAACGAATATACCTACAATTTCAAATTGAAAGTTTAAATGCCATGTAAGTATGGCAAACGAGACTAGACTTGCCGAGCTGAATAAACATCAATTTTTCGTTCGAGGGTACGGCGGTCGGCAGTTCAAATAATGTTTTGATTCTATACTTCTTATTCAGCGCACAATAAACATTAATCGAAACACAATTAGGTACACATATTTAGAGGAACACTATTTTGGCGAAAATACGTGTGACTCGGACTAACACAAAAACATGTAATGAGTACTGGAGGAGCGATGTCGAAGCAGGAACGCAGCGTAGCGAGTGAGAGGGACAGCGCGAACTTGTTTTTTAAATACTATAATCTCTAAAATGTGTGACTTGGACTGCACGATAACGTGTACTGCTGCTAGTAAATTATATTTGTTGTCTTGGATTTGGATACGAAGTATAATATAAAATTAGATGTCAAATAGGTACTACAATTATGTTTGTATTACTTAATATTATTCTTATGCTATGACATAGGTTTACTTATAAATAACTCTTTGTGGTCATAGAACGTCTGCTCGAAGAGCCAATTTCGAAGTCTAGTTTTAAATATTGACGCACTTTTTGCAGTAACAATTTCACGCGGAAGGCAATTATAAACTTTACGACCCATTACATGGGTTAGCTTTTTTGTTTTCGCAAGCCTGTGCGATGCAAGTGGCAGCATTCCAGCCCGCACGCTGAGCGTTGCGTACCTCCGCGGAGCTTCGATGATTGGATTGGAGTCTACCTCTTCGCGTGTGTTTATTGCCATTTGCATTATTAGTAGCGAGAGCAGTGTAAGTATTCCCAACGACTAGAATAATGACCTCGCGGAGTGACATTGAGGGACGCGAATTATGCGAACGGCGCGCTTCTGGAGTCAAAAGACCCTCTCCCAATCTGCGGCACCAGCCCTCAGCTCGACTCGATACTGCAGGAGTGCGTGAATCTGACGCGAAGTAGCACGCTGGGACTATTTCAAATGGAAGTACTCGAGCCAGCCACTTTAACGCAAAACATGCTGTTGCGAGTTTTTTGCACATTTGATGAGGCAGCTGTCCAGGTCAAAGCCAAGGAAGTTTGAGTTCATGACTTGGCTGATTACAGACCCATTCCCTATTACAGACAGCTGCCTAACTTGCCGGCCAGACAAATCAAAGCAGATGTAGTGCATTTTGCTCGTGTTCAAAATAAGGCCATTAAAGCTAAACCAATTCGAGAGTGATGCGGCGATCAAGTTAAGCTTGAGTTCGAGCTCGTCGTATATAGGGGCGGACACAACTGAACAGCTGCGTCGTCGGTATACAACGTCGACTCCACTCCACTGGTGTTAGCCTTTGGCAGGTCGTTTAATAGTATGGAGAAGAGAATATTTGACACCGACGAGCCCTGTGCGACGCCCATACATGTGGTCGCGGCGTCAGATCGAACTATGCCGCCATCAGAAACCACAACCTGTGTTCTGCTCCGTAGAAGGTCAGATAGCAATGTCCCTTGACCTTGAAGGTCTTCAAGGCCATAGTGACGAAGTTTGCCAATCAGAACTTTATGATCTGCAACGTCGAATGCCTTTGATAGGTCCCAGCATAAGACTACGACTTGGTTCTTGCACTCGCGGGTCTTAACATATAATCTGCCGAATCACGGCCCGAGCCAACGAGGTCGCACCGTTGAACGCATCCGTCAACGGCATGTAGGAAAAATAACAATGCGCGTACCGCTGCGTTTACCGCGTAAAACAATGTATAGTCATTCAGATTATCTGATGTAAAGGGGTGCGTGTTAACGCATTGCGTTTAACGCTGTGTTTATCGCATAAAATAATTGCGTTATTTATTCTTTTCTTTTTTAAACAGTGAAATTAGAGTCAGCCGGCGCCCTTTTATTATTATCCAAAAAAAATTTATTCGGAAACCAAATTTACCTTATAAATAACGCGAAGTAGCCGATGGAACAACAATATCAGTGTGATATTGGGAAACTATAATACTAATACAAAAATATCAATCAATGTGGGAATGTAATTCTATAAAGGTGTATAGTAATAATTGGTCCTTCGAACCGGACAATTTCGTTACAAGCAAGTTAGCTGCGGCGGCAATGATCATAATTATTATTCAAAAGCATTTACTCAGTACAGGGGGCCTAAATAATATGACACGTATATCGCTAAAAGCCAAACGAAAGAGAACAATGTATCGAGATGACAGATGATACGAAAAGTCACATGACTATTTCTAAACGTTATTTAATTCCAATTGTTGTTTTCTATCAATGATTGTCATTTCGACTAGGCCTCCTGGAGTAACGCGTCCTCTCAAAATGTCTACGCTACTCTAACGGTTCCCTTGCGACAGTTGTGACATTCTCAGGGTCCATGCTGCAATGCCCAGAGGCAGCGCTAGGCATGAGCGACGTGGGCAACCGCCTACGGCCTCGCGGTCCAAGGGGCATCGTGCCTCAAATCGTATAACTCGGAAGCAACGTAATAATTATTCGTTATTTCTTGTGCCACCAGAGGCATCGCTAAATGTGCCTTGCCCACGCCAAATTTTGGTCTTGCCCCGCCATTGGCAATGCATGCAACCTTTTGTATGGCAGCCCCGTCCGCGAGTGGACCCGGCAATAACTCGCGCATTCTATTTGCATTCATTGTCGGGATGCACTTCGTTACTGCTATTAAGATTTATTTTTCTCATTACCGACCCGCTGTTTTATGCGACGTGTACTTAACAAAGTCTTACATTACTGGTGGAGTTAAGCACAGACATATTTTTAAATTGTTGGATATATTTACTTCTTTACTTTGTACAAATGTTTATGAAAATTTTGATGTTATCATGATAACTAAATTATGATAGCGAAGGGAGCCCCTCAAGAGACTTGTAGTGCAGCAGCCTAGCATATCCTGACCGAGGTCAATGCGAACGTTACATTTGACACGAAAATGATGTCTACATGGGTACCAATAGTTTGACAGTCTGACATAATATGTCAGACTAAAATCAAAAATTAAAGCACACGCTATCGAATTGCTTTAATTTACTTTCTATGCATCTCGCTTGTCCTCGCATATTAGTGCGAGCGTGTGCCGGCGCACACGTCAAAACGCACCAAAACAAATAAGTATAATTTTATTTTGTCAAAATAAAGATTCAAAGTAGAATGGAGCGGAAGACCTTTTTATAAACCTCTCGGTGGCCACAGCCGGAGGATAGCTATACCTAAAAGTTTCAGTAGCTACCCTATCTAGAGTAAAACACTAAAACTTGTTTTTGCTTCTTGCAGAAGTTGGGGCACTTCAATTGTCATTTCCCGGTTCAAAATAATTAGTCAGCTCTGATTAATGCCGAGCGCTGCAAACTGACTAACTTCCTTGAAACTACTAACTGGCTGACAAACTAAGACTTCCTAAACAAACTCGCTAACAATATTCTAAATAACCCCGCGAGATGCTGCTTGTCATTTTGAGACTTTTGGGTAATATTTCATGTAGATATAGGTACTAATTTTGCACTACACTGTATGGAGACATAAAATTGTAAGTTTAGGCCGCGTTTCCATCAGAGATATGCGAGGACGCGTGGCGAGGGATTTGTTTTTTAGCGTTCCGTACCCAAAGGGTAAAACGGGAACCTAATACAAGGATCCGCTGACCATCCGTCCGGCCATCAGGCCATCTGTCTGTATCTCATGAACCGTGATAGTTAGACAGTTTTCACAGATAATGTATTTCTGTTGCCGCTAACAACAAATACTAAAAAACTGAATAAAATAAATACTTAAGGGGCTCCCATACAAGAAACATGATTTTTTTTGCCGTTTCTAAGATAATGCCCGAGTCCAACTAGCAATTCTTTTTTTAATTATTTAAAACCAAAAAAATCACTTCATTTGTTTTCCTAGCTAAGCGTGTAGTTATTCTATTGGTTTTTTTAATAAACACATCCCTCACTACGCATCCTCACTCTAGTGGAAACGTACCCTTGGCTTAGTGGGTATTTTATTGAATAACTAAACCTACATATTTATGGCAGTTATAACTGTTACAAGCCCTGTTTAATAATGGGTCATATTCTTAGCATGCTATTAGTAGAACGTAGTAAACATTTCTTCCTACAAACTATGCTACTATTGTCGGCACAGAATAACAAAAAAAAGTTGATCCACCCCCAAAATACATTATTAAGTAGTTTCAGTCATTCCATTCAACTCTATTCAAATCTAAAAAAAAAATTATGCCACATTGTGTAGAAATCGGACAGACTATATATCCATTTTGCCGCTTGCCATAAGGACGCCTTGCCAGGTTATTCGTATAAAGATACAAGCAAATCTCCTCCCTATGGCAAGCGACAAAAAGGGATGTTTCACGTTTTCGGCCGCGGTCACATATTTTTAAGAAACATGTAGTGTATGTATGCGATCTAGATACAGTTAAGTGTATAAATATAGTTGCATACAACTTACTTAAAAACATGTCCCATAGTTCTTAATTCGCCGACATGACAGAGCTATGGGCCCTATTTTAAGGAAGATGTGCACCCATGTTATTGCAAATATGATTTATATTTTCTTCAATGTTACCATAACAAACAGAAAAAGCCAAATAAACTTTTTTCTAACCATTGCTGAAAGCATTATTTCAACATGATAATTACAGTCTACGTTTTTTTTTCCCTTTTAAATGGATAATAGGCAACTCTAATGTGATATTTTATAATGCGTATGTGTGTGTATGTGTGTTACTAGTTTTAAGCAAAGAGAATTTGAAATAGAGGTGGATTGTAATATTGCATTTTGTAGTCACAGTAAATTCCATCCCATCTTTCGACACATAATTAAAAATCACTCTAAAAGATGCCGCCAAACCTTTGGCCAATGCTAGAGTATCTACAAGAGTAGATCGCGCCACTTTTGATATATAACAAATGTAATACATATCAGTGAAAGAATAAGGATCAAAGTCAAATGGCGTTCTAAAAGTTTTAATCATGTTTTAAAAGATGGCGCAGTAAATTTACGGTGGCTACAAAATTTACTTTGACAATCCACCTCTATTTCGAATTATCTTTGGTTTTAACTGGAATTATCTTTGGTGACATAATCTTGTCTTGGTATATCTAAATCAAATAAGTAGTAGAAGAAAACAAAAACATAACACATAGGTAGGTATTTATGCGTATAATATTATAGATCTCCGACTAACATTACGTTACTCCACCTTACCGCAATCGGAAAAGAGAACTGCTTATCATTATCGGTAAATTCCCCAGAAAACAAAATAAAAACACGAACATCTCATATCTTGTCGGCATCAGCGAAGGAAGCCGTATATTCGACACTGAGCATATTGCTAATGTTCAAGCGAGCACACGAGAGTTCAATATTCTGTCGACTTGAGTAACATGACCTCGGAACCTACTCGTGACAACGTACTTAGCCAAATATTACTATACAAAGCCGATCAAACAAGTTTGTCAGTAGAAAAATGCGCCAAATTCAAATTTTGGGACGATAATCCTTCTTTTTTTCAACTGACACAAATGGCTTGACAGACTATAGGTAATGAAAAAACACTTACCAGTACCACTGAGATGGTTGGCAGTCTTTATCTGTGCGCTTTTTCAAAACTTCTGCACATAGCTACGGCTGCGTTTCCACCAGAAATGTGCGAGGATGCTGAGTAAGGAATGTGTTTGTTAAGAACCAATATAATCACTTCATTTACCTTTCTTAAAACACACATCCACAGGTATGCATCCTCGGACATATCTGGTGGAAACGCAGCCTTAACTGTAGAAAGAAATGTTGCCCGCGGTATCGGACCAATATGGCTTTCAAACCTTTAAGAAAAGCGCGTACTCCCATCCTTAATTCCGGAAACGCACTTGCAATTCCTCTGGTGTTGCAGGTGTCCTAGGGTGGCGGTTATTGCTCAACATCAGGCAATTTGTATGTTCGTTTGCCTTCTTTTTTCAAAACCCTCAAACTAACCTTTATAATACGTCTTAAATAAACAATATTTATTCATTCATTCCAAAGCATAAACCATCCCTTTTTTCTACTATAATTCAAAATTATAGCTAATTTCTAATGGTTGCCTGAAATCTCTAAAAAACCTGACAGGTGCCAAGTTCTCCCGCAATCCTGACAAATTACCAAAATCCTGACATGGTCAGGGGAAATACTGACATATGAGGAAAAAGAAGTCCTTGAGCGAAAGAGATAAGAATACAAATGTTTCGGTAAATCCCGATAGCAGACCACGAAGTTCATTGACAGCATGGGCGTTTACCCATGCTCGCTAATCGTCCACAACCGCCCTTAATATAAAACGCCATATTGGCGCGCCATAATTGCGCCGTCATCTGATTAAGTTGGGAAATCGAGTGGAAACCGATTGATGGATGACTGTGGCTCGCTCATTATTTGCTACACTCAAGAGCTATCAACGGGTCTCTTTCTATAGAAATTAGTGTATAATGTGACCTGTTTTAATGGCTCTTGAGTGTAGTTTGGTGAAACTTGATCCATGTGAGTTAGGATAATTTTGCTGAACAGATTTTCTTGGCAAGTGGGGCTGTGTTTTACCCCTAACTTGTTCTAGGAGCCTCGCCTCAAGCTTAATTATATTACTCACTTGACAATGGCCAGTCTTCTGGACACCCTACTGAGCGACTTCGACTTAGGCCAATTTTTTTATTTATAAAAGTTTTTATTATGTTTTACATACTTGTTTTTTGTTGTGTCAATAAAATTGGCACCTGACACTGATAGTTTTTGGATCGTTCAGTACCCAACCCAACGAAGGCACATATTTAGCGTCAATGTTTACTTGATGAGAGTTATGGAAAATTTTTGGAGATGGAGATTTTACAAAACATTGTATTTTGATTTTTTGATTTAAAAACGTGGTCATCATCTAAATCTTCTAATCCCCATAAAAGAGTCCTTAAACCCACTACACCTAAAGATTCTCGACAGGTAAACTGTAAGAACCTTAAAATCGGTTAAAAAGATATCTGTATGAAATCCTCTGGCTCACTCCGTTAACCCTATTGATGCTTGGCACGTGCTGGATCCACACGGTCAGTGACATTCAGATTTTACCGTTTTGGTTTTAATATGATACGATCGTAGAAAAAACTGCGAGTCGGACTCGCACAGAAAGGGTTCCGTACCATTATCTATAAAAACGGTCACCCATCCAAGTACTGACCCCGCCCGACGTTGCTTAACTTCGGTGATTGGATTAAAACCTCGAGATTGGAAAGAAATATTTATTTTATTCTGTTTTTAGTATTTGTTGTTATAGCGGCAACAGAAATACATAAACTGTAGAAATTTCAACTGGCTAACTATCACGGTTCATGAGATACAGCCTGGTGACAGACGGACGGACGGACAGCGGAGTCTCAGTAATAGGGTCCCGTTTGACCCTTTGGGTACGGAACCCTAAAAAGAGGTAGCGAAATGACTTGGATGCATTCTATACAAATAATAAGCGATAGGGCTGCACGGAAGAAAAGAGGGGAGGACTTTGCCCAGCAGTGGAACAGTAAAATAGGCTAATATATAGTATATTGTGTAGTATTGAGCAGTAAACAATAATTTACGAGCTATTAGTATGAATTGAAGTCCGAAGCAGAAGGGTTTAATTAACAAGAGTTTGTAATTCCTGTGCCGCCCGTGGCACACACATATTTTTCATCTTGTGAGGAAGAAAAGGGGAAAAAAACTTCTTCCTTATTTAATCCCGAAATCTAGTATTTACGGACCGCATCGCCTACTTGTAATAATGCGTGTGATGAACAATATGATGAGATCGCTACCGCTGTCATTAGCACCATTCCATTAATTGTACAATCGTATTTCGCTAAGGAAACAGAATAACTCCCTAATAAACCTAGTTTTCCACTGGGTTGGAAGGTCGGATGGCAGTCACTATCGTGAAAACACCAATTCTTGGGATTAGGTTGCTAAGCAGACTGTTGCTCTTCATGTGCACCGAAGCAAAACTAGAAAACAACGTTAGGAACAAGATGACGTTAGGAGTGACGATCGCTCGCTCTTATTGATGCGCGAAATCCACTGCGAATCGTATCAAGTTGTTTTTTTCTTTATTGGGGAATAACAGATACATGCCTGTAACATACACAGGTAAGATTTAAAAATGATAAATTAAGTCTACATCCTAACACAATTCCCACTAGGAGTTCAGGCAGTAATTTTAGGACACCATTGTAATCGAGACTTGAAACAGACATATCTATCTTTAAGTACATTATAACACACAAAAATAAGTTTATTGGGTTCGGCCCAAAGTACAGTAAATTGAAATGAAGCAACAATATAGGTAATTAAAATTTTACTTATAATTAAGATTAAAGCACCAAGTACGTATCGAAATAATATCAAAACTGTACCAAATTGTGCACTCTGAATAGCGCTCACTACGTATACTTGATGTATGGCTGATACAGTGGGGTATTTTTCAAGATATTTTAAAATTGGCGCGGGATATATCGGTTAGGATATGAAGCGAATTGGAAAGGTACTTACGAGTATATTCTGCTAGTTTCAATTCTACATATTAGGTATACAGTGTGTATTTTTGATATAACTGCAAACTTAAGCTAGACGTAGATTTTAGTGCTATAAAACGGCTTTGAAAGATTTTTTTAATTTAGTCTTAACAACCACAGCATAATTCAATTTTTGATATATTTTACCTATTTCGTACGTCATAATCACTTGTGACAATTATGACGTCGCGTCATTAAATGCGACGTTTTGAGTTAAAACAAAGTAGTGATACATTGTTTGCTGAATTTTTTTATACGAAAAAATTAAAGTCGTCTGTTTTTGATAAAACCTATGAAAGTGTGTTCATTAAAGCCCTTGGTTATGCGGTCGTATCAAAAATACACGCTGTATTGTTAATGTTGCATGCAGTCTAAAGAAAGGTTTGTTTTCATGATATTGTGATTCATAGTCATCTGAACTTTACACTATTGTTGCTTGTGAACGTACCTTTTACCAACTATTAATATGCTCGAGGCTCACGGGAGTTTTATAGTTAGAATGATCGTGCCAGTAATCAGTGGTTGTAAAATATGTATTGTGACGGAGGAATAAGTAACACACGTAAGCTGGTTGTAAGACTGACTTTATTCATCTACCCACACATATGGAAGTATATACAATATATGACATCTCCCTTTTTATATAAAAACAATAATACAAAATAATAAAAATGCTGCATCCATGAGAGGATTTCTTAGATGATTTAATTAGCTACATGCAATTTTTATTTCAAAATTATACATGCTGATTATTTTACAATTCATAAACCTAAACTTTTACAATATCTAGGTATTTTTAGTTTTAAATTCTAATTTATTATTTATTTTAAATATACTACTTTTATAGTAATACATTGTTATAAAATGTTTATTGATTTTTAATAATTATATATATTCTTTGAGAAATATACATTTTCAATATAAGTATTGGGTGCATTTTTAATGGTAAAGGGGTCACAACATGGGAGTGGTTGAAGAACCCTTGCGTCGAGCAGTAGGTCACGTAAGACGAATGTGGGCCTACCGTAGGACGGCGCCAGCTTGCGAAGAACACTGCAATCTAATGAATACTCGTAACCGGCATTGTGCCCGCGGCGGGCAAAAATCAGATCCAATTACAGAGGCACAGAATGGATACTACTACGCACAAAATTCTTATAATAACAAAACTGATGTTAACAGCAAGTCACGTTGTCGTGCATGCTTTCGCGCGGCATGGGGCTCATGCCCGCGACTCAAAAAAGAATTAGTTCCAATTTCACCGTAGATGTCGATGGCTACTCTCGGACGAATACGGTCTGCAGTGTGGGGTGAGGCAGGGGGGGCTTACCTCTCCCAAATTATTTAATCTTTATATAAATGACTTAGTATGTGAGCTCAGCAACACGCATGTCGGATGCCATGTTGACAGGGTAAGCTTTAATAATATAAGTTATGCTGATGACATGGTGTTGCTGAGCCCATCGGTTGGTGGTCTGAAAATACTTTTGGGCATCTGTGAATCGTACGCTCGCCACCACAATTTAAAATATAACGCACTCAAAAGTGAGTACATGGTGTTCAAAGCGGGAAACAAATGCCCAACGTATGTACCTCCGATTCTCCTGAATTGTCAGAGACTGAAGAGGGTGACGACCTTCAAGTACTTAGGGCATTTGGTAATCGAAGATCTGCGCGACGACGCGGACATCGAAAGGGAACGCAGAGCATTGGCGATGAGAGCCAATATGATAGCCCGCAGGTTTCATCGATGTACAGTCCAAGTAAAAATAACTCTGTTCAGAGCGTACTACATCGCTGTATACTTGCAGCTTATGGACCAGATATACCCAGCGATCGCTAAATGCTCTGCGGGTCCAATACAACGACGCCTTCAGGGTGCTGTTGCGGCTGCCGCGATACTGCAGCGCGTCCGGGATATTTGCGGACGCGAGCGTGGACGGTTTCTACGCCATGCTCCGCAAGCGTTGCGCCGCGATGCTTGGTAGGGTGCGTAACAGCCGCCACAGCCTCCTGGCGATCGTGGCTAACAGGTGGGACAGTGGCCTTTTGAAGCACTGGTCCTCCATGCACGTTAGCCTTAATAATAAGTTCAATTTAATGTAATATAATATATTTATTTAATGTAATTTATATGGTCAATTTATTAATGGTAATGGTTGTAATTTAATTTTATAATTTTATTATTTTTAAAGCTGTAGTATATTTGATTTAATAATAATTTTAATTTTTTTCAATTTTTATTATTGTAATTTAGTTATAAGCTGTATAGGTATATGGATTCCTTATTGTCCGAAATAAATGAATTTTATTTTATTTTATTTTATTTATTTTTTTATAGTCACAATATACCAATATATAGGTATATAGAATAGGTTTGTTAGGTTGCTTTAGATGCCGGAAGGGCAAACTCTCCAGAAATAGAGCCTCGCTTCGTCGACTCAGGGAACGAGATAATATTTTCATGTTTTACGATATGTCTAAGAATTTCATGACCTGCCTGATTTTACGATCGGCCGCCGACATAGATATCACGCGATCCGAGATAGAAGTGGTATACTGCAAACACTGCAGTACAAGTAATTGTTCAAATAGTTTTCAGTTAAAGATGGCGATGGGAAAAAAAAATCGACTCCAATTGCAGTGGTGCTACATAACGCGTGGTCTGAGTCACTCGCGGTACGCTACATTAAAAAAAATGTTTTAATCCTTCATTTTACAATCAAAATTAATCCTTTTAAAATCTAATCACGCAATTTCCGTCATCTTTCGGTATACTTTTACTTATTTGTCATGTATTATGCAAACCATATTAATAGGGTAAGGTAAAAATGATTTCTCCCCAGCTGTATTCTCAAGAGGAGTAACACAGTTGGTGCCGTGACCAGGATTCCCTATTTTTATTTTATTCGTGTATATTACTTTGGCAACATCCGGGAAAGTACCAGGCTTCTCTTACTGGTGGCTCTGTGAGAACCTCGCGATTAGCTTAAAAGGGTAATTTTCAAAGAAAATCTGTGGTTTAAATGCCTGATCGACTCATACAAAATGTATGAAAAAAGTCGTGGCAATTAGACGCCACCGCAGGCATTTCTCAGAGAATGACCCAAAAATGTAAAAATACTTTGTTGACTTCATTATCACAGTGAACTTACATAATCTTACATGCTCTTAAGTGCCATAGACTCTACTGGCTATCGATTTTTTTGAAAAACGAATCGACAGAAAAATTCTGTCTAGGTTACTACTGAACTTGCTTATGAAATTTCATAAGAATCGGTTGAGAATTGCGACCGGTAGAGGATAACATAACATCCGGACATACCTATGAAAGCATTTTGCCCAAGTTAAAACGGAGACCTTCGCTGATAGAACAACCAACCAATCATTAACTTAGGCCACATCAAGCGCTGCGATCGTTTTTGTTTTCCGGCCAAGCCCTCTGCACCCGGCCAATAAATATCTTGGCGTATTTTATACTCTGCATCTTTAGGTATTTAAATGAAAGTAAATAAACTATTTGTACATTTTCGGGTAGTTAGAACATTTATTGGTTAACTAACTAAATACAAAACCACCTGGAACTGACCGAACTGATTTTAACCTACATTATTTGATCATGTAATGTTTTCATTTACCCTTTACTGGCTTAAAGAGCTATTTGAGGGTAGTTTTGGTTTCCTTTTGAGTATAGTTCAGCAGATTAAAAAAATACTTGTATTCATTGATATAGTGTAATTAACTGAATTTACAATCAGCCGAAAAAAAATGCCCCACAAAAGTAACGCCCGTACGGTTTGGGCACGACTTTTGCTCCCAGTTTCGATTCGGCCGTCGAGGACAACAATTGTCATCTCCTCTCATCATCAAACATGACGAAATAATCTCAGAAAAAAACGCACTTATAGTGGGTTCTATTAATATTTTAATAGAACTAAGCTTCGGTCAATAAAAAAAACACAATAGGAAGTCGATGCATGCTGAGAGCGGACTTTGTCATAAAAGCCTGCGCTGCTCCAGTGGCGAAAACTCTTTCGCCATATTGGGTTGCATACAAGTTTAAGTCACAGTTGATACATAAGTTGTGTCATAATCATCATTGCGCATACAAATGAAAAGTCATGTTATATTGTGTCATACATTTTTAGCCATAATATTAGATGTCACACAGTTGTCATATATTTTTTGTTCATACCTAATGAACCTATCCTAAATTTTTATGCGAATTGAATTGATGACTATAAAAATTATGACATAACTTATTTATGACAAAAACCCAGTTATGCTCAGGAATAATTCTGACTAAAGATTTTCATGAATTACAATTTTATGCATAAAGTGTTATGACAATTTAAAATATGACAAAAGTTGTTATGCGACCGGAGCGAGGTCCCGTGGCGAAAGATATTAGTGCACGTGCATGTTAGGCTTATCTAGAATTGAGCAGACGAACAGTGATCACTAGCTGATCAACCTTTACATAGCGTGGCAGCCCGCTAGATGCTGTAGTTCGGGACAGACAAGACAGAGCTCGGCCCAGCTGCACTCTGAGTTGGGCAAGTCGGACGTGCACTGTTAGCCCGAGCCTGATACCGATACGTTCAATGTAACTTTTTGAATCACTAATTTCATTTCCACCTATTCTTTAGTTAGAAAGTTCAGAGAAATCGAAGGGTCATTACCTATTGTGAAATAAATAACTATGAAATTAGGCTGCCTCTTGTTTACCTGTATCTTCATGTATTATATGTTTCCGTGTGCATTAATTCTGAGGTTCTGGCCTAGTGGGTAGTGATTCTGCCTACGAAGCTGATGGTCCCGGGTTCAAATTCTGGTAAGGGCATTTATTCGTGTGATGAGCATGGATATTTGTTCCTGAGTCATGGGTGTTTTCTATGTATTTAAGTATTTATAAATATATATATATATGATATATATCGTTGTCTAAGTACCCACAACACAAGCCTTATTGAGCTTGCTGTGGGACTTAGTCAATTTGTGTAATAATGTCGTATAATATTTATTTATTTATTTATTATTTATAACATTCAGGATAATGAGGAAACTGGGAATCTTTAAAAACGTGGGTACGTATTTTTGCCAACCTTTAATTTCAATGTGCTACAACACTCATAACAGGGCTTGCCAATTAGTATGAATGTGTTGGAGTGCGATGCGTTGGTATTGCTATGAAATTACGTTGCGTTCCTAAACACGCTTACCTGTGGATGTGGAAGTATCGGTGTTTCCGCGCCCTAATTAGAATCTCGTGTCAGAGATAAATCGAATAGAGCCGCTTATACTTGCAACGTTTTGAATGCACCACAGCGAACAGTACTACTGCTGTTACACAATAAAAAAATAAAAGAATCATCTCGTCAGGTAGAATTTCGGTTAAAAAAGCCGCGCTTGAATCGGTTCATTCGTTATGAGCTGTTATAATTAATAATCAAACGAACTTACCTGTGAAGTTTGATTACAATTATGCGAGTATCCAAATCCAAGACAACAAATATAATTTACTAGCAGCAGTACACGTTATCGTGCAGTCCAAGTCACACATTTTAGAGATAATAGTATTTAAAAAACAAGTTCGCGCTGTCCCTCTCACTCGCTACGCTGCGTTCCTGCTTCGACATCGCTCCTCCAGTACTCATTATTTCAGAGTTATTTTTGTGTTATTAACAGAGACTATTTTATTTTCATTTTTGGGGAGGGGGGGCGGGTCTTTGTTGTCTTGGATTTGGATACTCGCATAATTGTAATCAAACTTCACAGGTAAGTTCGTTTGATTATTAATTATACTTCGTATCCAAATCCAAGACAACAAATATAATTTACTAGCAGATGTTCAGAGCTTTGTATTTAAATTCAAATCCTGAATGCGAAAATAAAATAAAATATCGATATCAAATCAGTATGTTACGAACATACTGATATTATTGATTTTGACTAAAGAGAACAACGTACCACCTAGAAGTTATTAATTTATATCCAATTTAAATAATTATTTATGTATCCACATAGTATAAATGTAAAATGTATGTATAGCATAATAAAATTAAGGAGTGAAATTGCTCTTGGTATTTCATTTCGTTAATATTAAAAAAGTATAAAACTTTCTTTGATTTCACTGTAGTATATTGATAAAGTTGTATATATCTTAATATTCACAAGGTACAACTATTTTTATGTCATTTACAAGCCAGGACGCCATTAAGTGTAAATGTGTTTTCAAGCTTTAGTTGGCTCTAAATAAGTTTTAGATGGGCATTTTCTGTCTGTAACCATATAAACAAACCATTTTGTATAATTTAGAATTTACCAACCATTCTCTGGATGTAATTACAACGGAGACAAACAAGCATATGGCCTGCCTGATGGTAAACAATCACCGTAGCCTATGAATGCCCGCTACTGCAGAGGTATATTACATGCGCGTTACTGACCCTAAAATATAATCTAATTTTATGTTACGACACCTTAAAGTTAATTTTGAATACAGCAATCAATACTTTCCTCGGTAAATAGCCTTTGAGTGAGGTAGATAAAGGAGAATTTTCTTCATTGTAAAGCTACCATAAATATCAAGGCTATATGTAAGTACTTTAAAACTAAGTCTGGACAATTACTAGTAGAGTATCCTGTAGGTATTAAGTATTTGAAACTTATCACTTTGAAAATATAGATGGACTAATTTTAGTTATTACCACAGATCAAGAAATAGTAATATGATATTATTTATAACTAAATAGCTAATCTCATCTGCTTATGCGTATCTGAACGATGATGGCTACTACGCTAACAAGTGGCAAGGAACTTAGGTAGATTATGTGTTGAGTTATGATATATTTGTGAACAAAATATCTGGCATGACTTGTAACTTGTACTTCATTTTAAGGAGTAACATTTTTTAACGTTACCTACAATAAAACTGTACAGTGTGCATTGCGACGAAAAATGAAAACTATTTAAGCTTTCTTTTACAGCAAGACAATATGACAACCCGAGCATTTACATTTCAGACAATAATAATGTTATTGTTAAAGGATTTCAACCCTTTATTGCGATTATTAATCTAGCTACTTAGCGCAAGCGACTGCAACACGTGGCAGCATAACTCTAGTTGCATGGTTGCACAATTTACAGCACTTATTTCGCGTCGCGGGATAGTGCATCAACGGCGGTTCACCTCTTGTTTGATGCGGCGATGTTCCCCTGAAGTTTGGAGCTGAGAATCCGTAAGTAAATTGTACCGGATTTATTACATTAGGCTCGTTGATATGGTATATTCTTGACAGCATATCAAAGCTGACGTTTGAAGTTATTAGGAGTATATAACAGCGTGATATGAGTACGAATCATAAATTTGGGTTAAAGGGTTTACAGATATATTTTTTCCTATATGTTGTTTACATACAGCATTTCTTTGTCTGTAAGGGCAATGACATTGCGTACATTTTGTTTAAGGTATTTTAGGCCGCATTAACACCTATTAAATTACCTCAGCGTAACAAGAACCTCCTTTATATTTCATTATTTTTACAAGTCCTGTAAACTTTAGCTCAACCTTAAATATTTTTGCTCTTTAGTCCCTTATATTTACATGCGTAAAGCTACTTCCAATACTATTAAAGTCTTCAATCATTACATTGGCATCAACACTGTTATAGTAGAGCAACGTTATATATCTTTGACGATATCATTTTGAGATATGTATAATGACCGACTGTAGACCGAAGAGCGAAGTGACCGAAGAGCGTAGCGACCGAAGTGCGAAGCGACCGAAGAGCGAAGCGACCAAAAGGAGCAAAGCAACCGAAGAACCAAATGACCGAAGCATTATAACCTCGACACTTAAAATGAAGCACATATAGCCTCGACGCTGCGGAAATGGAGGCCTCGATACGATTATTGTGGAATTGTATAGTACATATAACTTAAAGTGCGGCATATATCTTCGTCACTGCGACAGCTGCGACAGCGGACCCCTTGACACAATTATTGTGGAGTAATGATAGCATCCTCACTATGACGTGGGGCAAACTTAGCCTCAACACAACGACAGCAGAGCCCTCGACACAATCATTGTGGAGTAATGATAGCCTCCTCACTATTAAAGTGGGGTACATATAGCCTCGACGCTGTGAAAGCGGAGCCCTCGACACAATATTGTGGAGTAATGATAGCCTCTTCACTATTAAAGTGGGGCAAATATGGCTTCAACGCTGTGAAAGCGGAGCCCTCGACACAATGACTGTGGAGTAATGATAGCCTCTTCACTATTAAAGTGGGGCAAATATAGCTTCGACGCTGTGAAAGCGGAGCACTCGACACAATGGTTGTGGAGTAATGATAGCCTCATCACTATTAAAGTGGGGCAAATATAGCTTCAACGCTGTTAAAGCGGAGCCCTCGACACAGTGATTGTGGAGTAATGATAGCCTCATCACTATTAAAGTGGGGCAAATATAGCTTCGACGCTGTTAAAGCGGAGCCCTCGACACAATGGTTGTGGAGTAATGATAGCCTCTTCACTATTAAAGTGGGGCAAATATAGCTTCAACGCTGTTAAAGCGGAGCCCTCGACACAGTGATTGTGGAGTAATGATAGCCTCATCACTATTAAAGTGGGGCAAATATAGCTTCGACGCTGTTAAAGCGGAGCCCTCGACACAATGGTTGTGGAGTAATGATAGCCTCATCACTATTAAAGTGGGGCAAATATAGCTTCAACGCTGTTAAAGCGGAGCCCTCGACACAATGATTGTGGAGAAATGATAGCCTCTTCACTATTAAAGTGGGGCAAATATAGCTTCGACGCTGTTAAAGCGGAGCCCTCGACACAATGGTTGTGGAGTAATGATAGCCTCATCACTATTAAAGTGGGGCAAATATAGCTTCGACGCTGTTAAAGCGGAGCCCTCGACACAATGATTGTGGAGTAATGATAGCCTCATCACTATTAAAGTGGGGCAAATATAGCTTCAACGCTGTTAAAGCGGAGCCCTCGATACAATGATTGTGGAGTAATGATAGCCTCATCACTATTAAAGTGGGGCAAATATAGCTTCGACGCTGTGAAAGCGGAGCCCTCGACACAATGGTTGTGGAGTAATGATAGCCTCTTCACTATTAAAGTGGGGCAAATATAACCTCGACGCTGTGAAAGCGGAGCCCTCGACACAATGATTGTGGAGTAATGATAGCCTCTTCACTATTAAAGTGGAGCAAATATAGTACCTATAGGTATCCTCATAAGACGCTCATTAAACTTGTTGGTACTGTGTATGTACATTTGCATAAAGACGCGTTTTGTTATCATTCATAGGCACTTATTACCAATCGGCAAGGATTACCATTGTTATCTGTTTTATTGTATGGTAGGGTAGATCGGACATGGTACCTAAAAGCCGCTTTCGTGAAACGATTACCTAGTATATAATTAACTTTATTCAGATATGGTTTGTATATTTAAATCTGTACGCGAAAGCATCTCGTAATTGTGATTGAACATTGCATTTAATGCAATCATAAAATGAAATCTAAATAATATTATATTAGTAAATAATACTATAATAGTACGTATTACAATTATTTAAAGTTCAAATTGTAATCTATTTGTAGCCCCATACTTATTTTTTCCGTAATTTATTTATTCAAAAGGTAGTTGTAGTAAGTGATTTCGTATGAACGTAAAAATTACTTACTTGATTTCTTAGGTAATAAGTTTATTACGCTAAACGAATATACCTACAATTTCAAATTGAAAGTTTAACTGCCATGTAAGTATGGCAAACGAGACTAGACTTGCCGAGCTGAATAAACATCAATTTTTCGTTCGAGGGTACGGCGGTCGGCAGTTCAAATAATGTTTTGATTCTATACTTCTTATTCAGCGCACAATAAACATTAATCGAAACACAATTAGGTACACATATTTAGAGGAACACTATTTTGGCGAAAATACGTGTGACTCGGACTAACACAAAAACATGTAATGAGTACTGGAGGAGCGATGTCGAAGCAGGAACGCAGCGTAGCGAGTGAGAGGGACAGCGCGAACTTGTTTTTTAAATACTATTATCTCTAAAATGTGTGACTTGGACTGCACGATAACGTGTACTGCTGCTAGTAAATTATATTTGTTGTCTTGGATTTGGATACGAAGTATAATTGCCATTATTTACCACCAAGTTGTTACAGTGATTAAGAACTATGACAATTATGATTTGAACTCAGACAGACATAATAATTAGGGTAAGGGCTCTTTCTGCCGTAGTGATTGAAAAGTAACAGTTGATATACCTCCCATTATTACCAATATGGTATACTGATTTAAACTTTCACGTTACTTTCACGAACGGGACTTAATCGCGTATTGGGCTTTAAATTTACGTCCAACGTTTCGAGGAGGGCGTTGTCCCCGTGGTCTCGGAGAAGACTGTCTTGACATTGACATCTTCTAGCCGCGCGAGTTTTTCGAACTACCCGCATTTTGTCTTGTTTATCAATTTGAACGTTTTGCGCACTAGGGATGTTACTCTGTCGACACACAACACTAACGATCACCATCACTGAGATTAGCAGACTCAGCTGTACATGAGAATTGCTGAATGTAATCTGCACGCGACTTGTAAAAACAATAAAGACTTGTGTGGTTATCTTCTTCATCACCATCATACTAATTTTTTAGATTTTCAGGGTCCGAGATACATTAAGATTATGGGCATGTTATCTGTAAACTGTAGCTGAAGAGCAAGAAATACAGATATACTATGATAGAAAATTATGGTTTATTACCTGTTCGTTTAGACTGGGCTCATTGTTTGGGAGCTATTTGTAAAGTGAAATCGGGTAGTTGTGCGACTTGTTTTTTTTTGTATACTACGTCGGTTGCAAACAAGCATACGGCCCGCCTGATGGTAAGCAGTCTCCGTAGCCTATGTTCGCCTGCAACTTCAGAGGAATTACATGCACGTTGCCGACCCTAACCAACCCCCCCACCCACCCTCATTGAGCTCTGGCAACCTTACTTACCGGCAGGAAAATAACACTATGAGTAGGGTATGGGTAGGGTAGGGAGGTAGTGGGTATGGGGTGTGCGACAGGAATCGTAAAATTAATTCCGTACCTATACGTACTGCCTATTTGTCTGTGTACTGTGTTCGATAGTGCGAGAAACTCCCAATACACAGAATTGCGATGCACTAATGAGAACGTATTCCGTGAAACGAAACTCAAACATTACCGATTTAATTCACTCGAAACACTCATGAAGTTTAATGTAATCCTTACCTAGTATAATAAATATATGACATGGTATCATCATCATCATTGGAATTTTCGTCTGTAGTAAGCGATTTATCTTATAACGACATGATGTGTAGAAGCATAATATGTATAATGTTAGGGCGAAAGAATGGTAAACGTGCCCGCAGTGGGGCACGTACGATACGTACACGTTGCGTGAGTGAGTTACACCTTAAAATTAGTTTAATCCAGTAATAAAGATTTGTATTGATCGAATTTAAACCGGTTTTTTCAAGCATTAAATAACAGGGCACGTGAGTTAAACCGCGACATTAATTTAATATTTGTACGAGTATTTAATATCTTTATTGATAGGTGTCAAAAAGAGTCAATTAACACTTCGCAAGAACTAGGTTTTATGAAACAAAAATGAAAATTCATTTTAAGTGACAGTTTTACCTAATTTACTATTTATGAACAAATACATTCGAAAAGTTGAAAAAACAAAACAACATTTTTTTGGCCTCAGAATTACGTGGTCAAATTGAAATCTTTCGGGTTCCTTGCGAACACCGTGAATTTAGGTAAGTAATATCTTGAAATGAGCAAACATGTAAAAAACCACATACTGCTACGAACAGTGAGAAAGATTCACGGCAAATACTTACTTGTCGATGCCGGGCCATTAATATCGAAAACAACAATCTTTCAAATTAAATAAAAAATCCAATCAATTGCATGGTCCACAGTGAATCAATTAGCGGTGAAAGCGCAAGCAAGAGATTTGAAAAGCTTTTAGAAGGTGGTCGCTTATGCGGAAGCACGCCGCGGCGTAATGAGTGTTTTGTAAATCGAGCTCTATCGGAAATTAACATTTCTGAGGAAATACTGTCTCAGGTGAAGAATATAAACATTTATAAAACTGGCAACTAATGTACGGACTAGGAACGCCATTATATATACCTCGCGCGTCGAATATTGGTCCCCATGACCGTTCGTTTTTATATAGAGTAGCTGTCATGTAAAATGTTAGGAGACGTCGTGGCAAAAACTTGATCTTTGCTTGATGTAACGGATGTAACCAACCGACCATTTCATGAAATGATCAATTCTAAGATCTGGCCATGAGATGGGTAGAATTAGTTTGGAACTTTAGCGCGCTAATTTATTTAGAAATGTAACAATACATGTATTTAAAGTAATGAAAATACAGTAAAAAATATCTCTTCAATTATTTTTCAAATTATACCCAACCAAAAGGGACCTAATATTAAACGATAGCAGGTGGATAAAAGTAAATAAATAGATGTTTGTTTGATATATATTCTTACATTTGGGTGAAGTTTGATTTTACTGAAATACGAAACAATTCTGCTCTCCTAAGCTAAATGCCAGTATCTCAAGTATACAGCTTGTTTTTTTAGCACGAATATGGTCTGAATGTCTTCCGCGCCCCACAACAGAATTCCATGGGACACAGCACTGTGGAAGTAACTAAAGTACCTAAGTATACCAGCCTGGTCGTCTTTTCGTTTGTTAGCTGCCTGATCGCCCGCTGCATAGGCTGTGCTATGTTTGCCGGCTAGAGTGGCTACTATTGCTATATGTGCTATTGCACTTTGAAGCCTAAAGCGTTACCCAGGAAAACAGTTTGATCGTTAAAGTTCACCCGTAGGGCTAAGATGGTCGGCTCTTTATCATTTGTCACGACGGCTGTCACATTCTAACAAGTAGGTATGTAAGCGCGAAAGTGACAGGTAAAAATGACAAGTGATAAAAATGGAGCCATGCTGCCACCGCTGATATTAATTAGCTCTACTTACATTTTCAGCTGCATCTTATTATCCAATTAGCAGTTCTTACATATTCAGATCAGAGCTCGTTCCCACGTAAATGGTAAACAATAATTTTCATATGTAAGTAATAAAATTAAAATATACTTTTTTACAATTTTAAAAAATTACACTCTATAATTGGCTTACGATAACTGACTGTTGTTACTGATTACGCTTTTTACTTTTTAATTCTATATTAATACAGAGTTTATATTAGCAAATAGTTCATTTATACGGAGGCAACAACTTGGTTAAATTAAACTTTTAATAAGGTAAGTTTAGTACCTTTCAACAAGTCAATCTGATCGTACACTGACCTCAAAATTATATTTGAGTCATATTATTTAGTATTCTTGCGTTTCGCTCGCGCCAATACATGTACGGGCATGTACGAGCAACATGCACGATCACTGAATGACATTAGGTAAATGTGACCATGATTCAGTGTACGTACAATTGGCCTGTAAGGCGAGTGAAACATGCCCATACGTTATTTATCTCGTTACGTTGGTCGTAGTTAAAGTTTTTTTTAATACTACATCGGTGGATAACAAGCATATGGGCCCCGCCTAATGGTAAGAGGTCACTGTAGATTATGAACGCCTAACAGTTGAACTTTAGTGCGGTGGCAACCTTAAAAGTAAAGTTTACCCTAAAGTTTTGTTTGGTGTAGATATAAGTATACTTGAGGCTTTACGGCGAAACTCGAAATTTCAGCCTGCCTCGATCTCTCTATCTCTGGAATATCCAAGAGTTATCAAGAGGCATAAAATCATTCCTATTTAGATAGTCAAGTTCACAGTGATCAGTTGTAGGCGTACTTTTAATTAGCATCGCATTTAATTAGCATTTAAGCATCGCTGGACCGGCGGACAATAATAATAAAACTGCATTCTTAACACGAATGTACTATACCTAAAGTCACCCTTTGCTCTTCACCAAACCAATAATACAGGTCGTTTACCATTTCCAATCTTCTCAGCGCTCGTTAGGGCTAGTTTGAGGTTAGCCCGCCATTGCTATCTGTCGAATACCCGGCTATCAACGCCTCGGGGCAGATAAAACGAGGGTTCCGTATTTTCAGCTGACTTCAAAAGGAAAAAGATATTTCTGTTAAATCTTGTCGGATAATAGTACTTTTGGTGGACGATATTGTTCACTGTTATCATGATATCCAACTCGACGAGCGTTCTCATATTGGTATGGTTTTTTATTGGATTCCGATTTTAAGTTCTTGTTCTGAAATTGTTATGGTTTTGATCTGATAGCCGTCAAATGTAACATTTCTGGACCAGATATCTATAATCTATATGTGTATGTGAAAGATACATGTTAATTATTTACTGATAGGATTGTTAAGAATTTAATAAAATGTTGTGTTATAACACGAGACTTGATCACATATAATCCTCAAAATGACGAAGGTAAATTTTAATACTTAATTATATGCGATTAAGATAATTCAGTGTGTTGTGTTATAGTATATGTTAAGAACTGAACGAATATCAATTGTTGTGGCAGTGTAATATTTACCATATTCTGTAAAAATAAGGGAAATATGGTCAACATCAAGTACATTTATCATAACTTAACTTTTAACAAAAAGAGAACCGACTTCACAAAATAAAGTGTGAATAAAGTGTGCTTCACAAAGTAAGTGGCATTACATTATAATAACAAAACTTCCGTGAGACACATACATATTATAATAGTACTTTATAAAATCGTGGTATAATAGAAAGCTTCTCGATCAAGTAACGTATCAATTACGTACGAGATTGAAAAGCTTGATTATATCAATATTGTATACAATACTGTTTCTAACAAAAACTTAATAATTAAACTAAAATTCCGTAAGTCTGAGATACTACGTTTGAGTTACTGGATAAAAAATTAGTACAAAAGACATCAACGAAATTCTTATTCGCTAAATAGAAGCTCGTTGACGTCTTTTGATCTATCCTTTGGCGATAATGATTGGTCGAACTCATTTCAGTTAACTAAGCGCTGTCGTAACAAGTATTATAGTGGATTCGGAAGCCCGTACTGAGAAGTAAGCGATTACAGCTTGGTATACGACGAAGTGTTAATTCAACCACTGAGTCGACGAGTAGAAAGAAATATATACACTCACGTATTTTAAGCTGAAAATCGCTCATGTTTTACTCCAATGTTTCCAGTTTAAATTACGTGACCCTTTTTATATATATTTGGTATTAGGTACGTTATTCTATTGTATATTTCAGTAGTTCCAATCACCAATAGGCCATACACCTACACCTATAATGGCTATTATATATAAAGATTTCCCTCGATTTCTCCAGGATCCTATCATTGCGCCATAACTTTATGACAATGAGACCAAACACTATAAACCCCCTTTCAAACAGAAAATAATTTTCTGTACCCATATACAAATTATATATGCACCCGTAGTAACCGTTTTTGAGAAATCGCAGCGCATAAAATCCCATCAAAAGTCGTTCAAAACACCTCAGGGTCCCTAAAACCTATTTAAGGGCCATAACGATGTTTTTATCCCGCGATTCGGGTGTAAACCTGCCCCTAATCGGTTTCCGGTCCGAACGAATTTAAATATATTGTGTCTGAAAGTAAATTAGTTGCTATGGCGTTATAACTAGGCTACTCGGATCGCGGTGGCACCGGGCGAAAGCTGTCGAGTATAATATGTAATCTTGTGTCGCCTATCGCCTATTGATTTCAGCCTTGGATGTTGGAGGGCTTGGTCACTTTTATTTTAGTATATTACATTAATTGCAGTTTATTAATATCATATTATATTATAGAGTTCCCTCTGTTAAGCATACCTGTATTTGTCCGAAACCCTTTTCGCATAATCGGTTTTCGATGAATGTTAATTTAGCAGAAACCGTATTTGTTACTTTAAAAAAAATAAGAACATTACTTTGTCCAAATAATAATTCTTCGTTTTTTTCTGTTACACTTATAATAAATTCTCCTAAATCATTTTGGACTCATCCATTTTATGCACAAATAATTTAAGTAACCCAAACATCACAATTAAATTCCCATACTAGTAATCGAACCCGGACCTCCTGCTTCGTAGACCAGCGGTGGCAGCATGGTTCCATTTTTATCACCTGGCACTATTTCCGTCACTGTCATGCTTACGTACTTGTTAGAACGGGACAGGCATGGTGACAAATGATAAAGAGCCGACCATCTTAGCCCTACAGGTCACTATACAAGTATACACCGACTAGGCTAGGTGGCCATTTATACTGTATTAAAATCTTTGGGTACCTGGAGCATCCCCCAGGCCCCCAAAACACTCCCGTTAAGGACTATAATAATTTGTTTATCCCGTGAGTCGGGACGCCAGCCGGCTCTAATCCGTTCCCGGTCCGATCGGATTTAAATATTTTGCGACCGGAAGTAATGCAGCGCGATGCAATTATTGTTTCATGGAGGGCTGACCAGAATTAAAGTTATTTTTGGGACAATATTTTTAAGATTCCCTAAGTGTTTTTTTTTATGTTTAGTATGTCAGTTTGGAATTATTATGATTTTCAAATTAACCGTAAATATATCCGGTAGATGGTGCGACAGGTCGGCAACTATTTTCTTTTTAAAACGACTTAAATCAATTTATGATAATTTTGCCAAAATTAAGTGTACTCGTAGAGCATGTGACGTTGTTCGGTAGTTGCTTTTACTAAAGGGAGAGATGTACATTACGAATAGCTACGATGGATTGCGGGGCGATGACTGAACGTTTAAACACGTTTTAAGACTAATTCTTCATTAGCTGCACACTTGAACGCTAGTTTACTGCATAATAAACTATCTGCCGATGCCGTGCCCCCGCCAAGACGAGCAAAGCGAAGGGCAAGGGCACTACCTACTTTTTCTCGATAAATATTACACTTTAAACAACAATAAAGAACAAAAAACTAAAAAATACTCTTGAGACGACTTCGATATTTTGAAGTTAAACCAAAAATCTCGGCTCCATATACTCATGAAAATAACATCGATATCCTCATTTCCCTGATCGCGTGGTGACCGCGCGGCTCGCGCTGGGTAATTCTACACGCTTTATTGGAAATTTTCCGCGCCGTCTTCATTGTGCAGCTGGCCGCAGTATTTGCATGCGCTACACCTTAAAATAAGTTCGAGCAAGTATTTCGGATCACGGACATAACGTGAACAAATGTGAACTACTGGTTTTTAGATGTGGAAAGGGTCCGGACGGGGTCCCACGAGTGTTTTTGAATGGACAACCAGTTCGGACAGCAACATCGGTCAACTATCTTCATCATATTGTGACGGAGACCTTAAACGATGACGCAGATATCGAAAGAGAGAGAAGGGCCCTGGCCGTTCGTTGCAATATGCTGGCGCGTAAATTCGGTCGTTGCTCAGACGAGGTCAAAATCACGCTGCGCTGTTTAAAGCATATTGTCAAAGCTTTTATACGTGCCAGTTATGGACTAGGTACACGAGGCGGGCGTACAGTAGCATCAGGGTACAATGTAATGATTCATATCGTACCCTGATGCGTAAGCCTAGATACTGTAGTGCATCAGACATGTTTGCGACGGCCAGAGTACCTGTCTTCTTCGCGATCCTCAGAGCCAGGGTAGCTTCCTTTTGGGAAGCTATTAGAAGCTCGAAAAACGAAATTGTGAGGACGATAATTGAGAACCCAAATAGTCATGTTTTTAGGCATTGGCTATCTGTTCATCAGAGCGAGAACCGGAAATAATAATATTGAATTTTATTTAATACTCATTATTTACTTTTTTGTTAAAGTTAGGCTAGTTTATAGTTAGTTTTTAAGACATGTATGGGTTTTTTTATGACTGCAATAAAACATTTTATTGTTATTATTTATTTATTATTTCATAGAAAATGTCCACGCTTCACCCCGAATGGAATTACCTCACCGCGCGACTTCATTTTGACCGAAACTCGACCCAATATGCCAATATTCATAGGAAATAAAACCATTTCTATTTTACACACATTGACTTAGTGCCACAACAAGGCCACAGATTAATAAATAGTTACTAAGGCTACATAAATAATAGTATTAACATACAAAACGGACACGCTCCACTCGATTGGCTTTTCTATTGTACGTTTGTTGCTATGTATTTGTCATGTCACTATACCATGTTACTGTAAATGTTGTTTTGACTTGTAAAAGTTCCCTTGAGGCTTACCTGTAGAATACATAATTGAATTTTAAATGTTGATTGTCATCTTGGCTAGGCCTCCAGTCAACTCACTGCTTGTCGTTCTCTGCGGCCCGATACGAACGATACGGCAAACTTAACCTTACGATTTATGACCGCAATCTGCCGCGGCGCCCAAAATTATTATTTCTCAAAACTTGTACAACTCCTCCATTTTTAATGACGGAACGTAGGTACCTAAGGAGAAAAGCAGCCGAAATAATTTGTCTCTTGAGTAGATGTGTAGTCGCCATCAGATATATCTGAGCTGCCGAAGCGCTCAAAAATATTTGTGATTGTACATTTTGACAGTGAATAAAATAAATTTATAGGTCAAATTTACACAAATCGATCTAGTTGCACACAATAATCACTATCTAAGCAATATCGCTCTATAAGGCTGGTGTTGTGGGTACTAGACTACGATAGGTATATATAAAAATATTAATATATAAATATTTATATACCTAAATAGACAGACACGAACCCAGGACTATTTACTTGCTTCGTACGCAGCGTCACTACCGATTATTTAGGCTAGGAGGCCGTCACTAAACACACACAGAAGGCAGTGTGTTTCAATTTAGTTTTTAGGATTCCGTGGCCAAATTTTAGAATTTAATAATTTATAATCAATCTCTTCTTCAACCTAGCGTTTTCCCGGCCTAGCGCCAGGGTCCGCTTTCCTACTTAATCTTCTCCACTTTGCCCGGTCTTCGGCATCCTCAGATGTGAGATTGTTCTCTTCCATGTCCGCTCTCACGACCTCCAGCCAGCGCCTCTTAGGCCTACCGCGGCCGCGTGTTCCAGAGCCTTGGACAGTGAGGTTGAGGCATCTATTTCCGACGTAGTCTACTGGTCTGAGACTTATATGGCCATACCATCGGAGGCGACTTTCCTGCAGCTTATCCGCTACGTCACGAATTCCGAGGCTGCCACGGATGTGTTCGTTCGATTGGAGATGGGATGGGAGGAGGTTACCCAAGCTGCCCAGGACCAGAGTCAGTGCATGGAAGAAAATGATTCGAGCCCTACACCTCAGCAGGGGGAAACAAGATGGAAAGAAGAAGAAGAACTAACAACAAGTAGTTGTAACTTATGTGACACCCATTGTCTGTCACTATCTTTACTGTTTTTCTCTATGTTGTTTCTTTTATTGAGTTGATACTCCTAAGAGTAACAACTAATTATTAACTAATAAGTAACATATATACCTTTTAAATGTGAGTTTCTGTTGACATTTTAAAACGTCGCAAAACCCATATACATTCATACCTTCATTGAAATAACATATTGCGACAATGCTTCAATAACACGAAATTTAAAGCCAGCCGAGCCCATGTGTAAAAAAAAAGAAAAAATATATCGTCTCATTGAAAAGAAAACAACAACCTATCGGTTCAAAACGAATTCGTAACGCAAGCAGACTGAAACGTGATTCTGTCAGGTGGAAATAAGCTGTCAATTCCCTGACGTACTAATGTCAATAATATCTCCACAATGTTGATTCTTGTTACGTTGTGATAAGATGAAAAGTGTATAGATTATTTTAGGAGTGTGGAGCCCAGGGAGTGCAGGTAGTTAATACCTATTCCCAGTTCCGTTTATAATAAAACTTTTATTTTTCCTTCTCAACGACTCGGGCAGAACAATTGAGAAAGAAATATATTTTTGGGGTCCCGCGAGTGAAAACACTGAACTCTTTTCAACTTACAACTTTGGGAACAAATCAAATTATTTCATGGAATATTTTGATTTGCGTTTTAAGTTGTCATACTATTATATATAAATAAACTGAAAGTAATTAGTTGTCACATACTATAAAAAATTACCAAGCCATAAAAATTTAACGTCAGAGATAAAACGATTGCACAACATCGGTCTTTGCTATATAGGTACATACTTTTGTCAATTTATCAAAATAATAAAACAAGTATACGTTTATTAAGTAATCGGTTGAACCACGTTTTGGTAATGATTGAATTTTGATTTAACAACAATAACAGCCGCCAAGCTGAAGTGGGACTGGGCGGGACACGTTTGCCGTATGCCAGATGACTTATGGGTTAAATCAACGACCGATTGGGCCCACAAAATCGAACCCGAGGTCGCGTCAAACCTCGACGGCGTTGGCGAGAGGACCTTGACAGGAACTGGTGGGAGACGGGTCAAGACCAGGGACGGCTATGCCCAGCAGTAGGACACTCTAGGCTCATATTAGTAAATAAAATGAAATAAACATACATTATTACGTTATGATTCCAGTCACTTTTACAGTACGATGCCTTCTCCTGTGATATAATTTAACTGTTTTTTTTTTTATATACTACGTCGGTGGCAAACAAGCATACGGCCCGCCTGATGGTAAGCAGTCTCCGTAGCCTATGTACGCCTGCAACTCCAGAGGAGTTACATGCGCGTTACCGACCCTAAACCCGCCCCCCTCATTGAGCTCTGGCAACCTTAGTCACCGGCAGGAACACAACACTATGAGTAGGATCTAGTATTATTTGGCTGCTGTTTCTGTAAACTTCCCCAGTTGGACTCTGCTCTAGATCTGGAATGACATCCACTGGTTGTGCCCTACCACACAAAGTGAGATGACAATCACAATGCCCATACCTCTCTATTGGACGTAGTTTAAGGACGTAACCGGGTCCAAAAGTTATTTTTAGGTAGTGTTATTTTTTTGTATCCTTTCTTATTTTTGACGTTAACCAAACCACCACCACCAGCTGGTGTTATACCAGCTTATATGAAATAATAACAAACGGAACCCTTTGTCCGGCCAGATCGTTCTTTTCCATTTTTTCTTGCAAATTCTCCCACAGAGAGGAAAATACTTCGCGGTTTTATTTTCTTTCAGTATTTCATTTGACATGTTTATGAATATTTTTCTGCTATGTCAATAAATGTAGAGTTTTTTTACGGCAACAGCGTATGGATAAATTATTTATAAAGAATGCGCTCAGCTTGCTGCCGGGAATACGTTGTGACAAGTGGGTGGGGGTGAACATTGTGGGACGTCTTATCTTGTATAAAGAAACGTTGATATTCATTAGTCAAGAACTGGCTGGTGTGGCTGGATACGCAAAATAATATTATTGTTTATTATAATGATATTATTTTCCGTTAAATGTAATCTTATAAATATACTCATTTAAAACACTACATTTACTATGAGAAATAGAAACTTGTATTGTATTATCCAAATATTTATTTTAGTGGTTAGTAGACAGTCATGATCTAACTTCATACAGCGCAAAGTGTAAATAACTATGCGAGCGAGGTGTTCAAAATGATCTAAGCGCAGATTTGCTGTTAAAAGTTGTAAAGCATGTGTAGAACGTTTCGACTAGAGCCCCTAGTGTAAATTTATTCGATAGCGAAACGTGCCGTACGCGCTTGTGTTAAGTGTCATTTTGTATGGGATTTTGAGTTTCCAAAACGTCCCGCTTGGCGCGCTGTTTCTAAATCCCATACAAAATAAATTTACACTAGGGGTACAGTTGTTCACATTAGTTACTTTAACTAGTATTTCATATTATGTTAGGTACTTTTAGTTTTTATTACTATACAGAATGGTCAGAAAATACGTTGACAAACAGTTTTTGACAATATCTTTCTCACTTAAGTAAACGCATTTTACAAAATGTCGTTTGAAATTACAACTATGAGTACAACAATCATTTAACAAAAACGCAACGCAAACTTTAGTTAGAATTAGATACACTTTTTTTCGCGATTTCGGAGTTGGCTCCATAGTAAAAGTTCCCGGTCCTCGGACCCGTGTATGTCCTTAAACTACGTCCAAAAGACAGCTATGGGCACTGTGAATGTCATCTCGCTCTGTGACACAATTCGAGCATAACAACAATCAGTGCAGCGGGCCGAGCCATTAGCGACATCGTGCGCCTTATGACTCAAACTGGCGACCGGTGTCGCGCGATGTTGCCTGACATGACATCTCGCTTTGTGTGGTAGGGCACAGCACAGCGGATGTCATTCCAGATCTGGACCAGAGCCCAACTGGAGCAATACTTCCATCTTACAGAAAATCGCAGCAAAATAACACTAGACCCTTTTCATAATGTTGTGTTCCTGAGTAAGGTAGCCAGAGCTCAACGAGGGTGCGGAGTGTTAGGGTCGGCAACGCGCTTGTAATTCCTCCGGAGTTGCAGGTGTAGGTACATAGGTTATGGAGACTGTTAACCATCAGGCGGGCCGTATGCTTGTTTGCCATCGAAATAGTATTAAAAAAAGTAGTAAAAGTAGTTCACAATAACGTCACCACCCCTTAGAGTGTGGTCAGACAACAAAATCACCTGAAGAGTACAGTAAATGGAAACGTAAGAAGGAGCTTGGCAAATTGAGGGTAATTTGCAATTTGCGAACGTGCTCGGTAAAAAACGAACCGCGACTGATTTCAATTTGACCAATCACGTCGCTTTCAGGCGTAATATTTCAAATGTGTCGTGAAATATGTTGTTATGATAAAAAAAATCTAGGAATAATCTCTGGTAGTCAACTACATACTGTGGCTGAATGAATTCACTTTAGGTACGATATTTTTCATAATAATAGGTAATAGGTATACTATTCGCTAATTAACTGTTCATTTGACGAAAAATATTGTTATACCTGGGAAACCGAGCTTTTCTCGGAAAACCGGAATATAGCAAATTTCATCGAAATCATTAGAGCCGTTTCCGAGATTTCCGAAATATATCTTATACCTTTAAACGAGCAATTCTTGTATATATATTTCTGTGATCTCGGAAACGGCTCTAACGATTTCGCTGAAATTTGGTATATGGGGGTTTTTGGGGGTATACAATCTATCTAGATTAGTCTTATGTTTGGGAAAACGCGTGTTTTCGAGTTTTCATGCGTTTTTCTTTCGTCGCAGAATATGGTCGCTAATTTCGTGTTGCCGGCCACTGTCCGTGTGGTCCAGCGGGTTCTATCGCGGACTGCTAAACGAGTGTTACGGGTTCGAATCTCGCCCGGTGACTAACTTTTTTTTTTATATGTTCAAGTTTATTTTTTAATTTTTATCATTATAACCGAGCAAAGCTTGGTCGCCCAGGTACTAAATATATATAAACAAGAATTGCTCATTTAAAGGTATAAGATTAAATCTCATTCCAGTCTGATGTTGATCTGATACTGACCAGTCAGTGGCAAAAGTGCCGTTTTTGGTTGAAGGTTGAAATAATGCGCAACTCAGCAACTCTCACATTATACAGGGCGGAAAAATCGAATGCCACATGGATGGCAACTACCTTAAATATTGTAAATAGCACATTTTGTGTAAGGGAGACTTTCCTTTGTTTTTAAAAACAATAAATACTGCATTTAAGGATTTATGAAAAATCGCTTGCCTCAGTCGGGACTCGAACCGGTCAAATGTGACAAAAAATAATGTGCTGTAGATTGAAAGGGTTACTGATAAAGTTCATTTTTCTCTAAATAACAAATACAATCAGAATAACGGAAGGCCATGAAAATTAACAATTACCTTTGAAATTTGATTTCACCCGTCACGTGAATTAAGACGTAATCCTTGGAATACAAGGAAAATAAAGACGTTTAAATGACATGATAATGATGAGCTACACTTATGTTTACTTATCACTTTAGTTGCGATTACTAATGCCACTTTAGTAACCTACCTACTTCCTTTGATAGGAAAATTGCATCAATTATTCTCTAGTCATCATAGTAGCTAGGATAGGTAAATTTTTAAAAATGGAACATTTTAACGAACCGTTTTTGTTTTTTAAGTGCAATCTTTTTAATTTAAAACAAATAATGCCCGACTTGTTGAACGCATTCTTTTCTTTTTTTTCGAATTGTGTTTATTCCATTTTCAAATATTAGAGCTACTATTTTACGTAGATAAATTGAAATTGTGACTTGCAAGTGATTTTACATTATTTGACCGGTTCGAGTCCCGACTGAGGCAAGCGATTTTTCATAAATCCTTAAATGCAGTATTTATTGTTTTTAAAAACAAAGGAAAGTCTCCCTTACACAAAATGTGCTATTTACAATATTTAAGGTAGTTGCCATCCATGTGGCATTCGATTTTTCCGCCCTGTATATAATCTTTTCAACAAGCTTGTATTTAAATTGCAATGTTTGTTTTTAATGTGTTTTTTCGGAACAAATCTTACCATCTACATTGTACATTACCCACTCCCATTATTCGATGGAGCTGAAACTTTACATACATAATATATAATGTAAGTTTGGTGACAATGCAATATTAGGTATGGTACCATCGAGCTGGTCTGATGATGGAGATAGGAGGTGGCCATAGGGACTCAGCCATAAAACAACACAACCTAATTGTAATTTAGTTTATTTTATAATAAAATAATATTTTCTCGATGAGTAGGTATAAGTAGTTGCCTGTTGAAAGAAAAGTATAATCAGCGATAAAAGCCTGTGGTTTTTAGGGTTCCGTAGCCAAATGGCAAAAAACGGAAGCCTTATTGATTCGTCATGTCCATCTGTCTGTCCGATTATGTCACAGCCACTTTTTATTTCTTAATGGAATATGAAGTAGAAGTAGTATTGATAATTTCTATGGATCATTTTATTAGAATACCGAGTCTCCGTTCCTGCAGGGGACCAAAATAAGGGTCCGTAAGAAGCCGTTTATTTTGCACCTCGAAACGTAAGCCTTATTGAATTGCGCGCAACCTTTTCTCAATAAGGTTAACCGGTTTAGCCCTCGGCTTTCTTCAACACGGTTTACTTACACTTAAAGTACCACTTGAAAGTACCTTTTGGATTTAGACTAGACCAGAATAATTCTGTAGTAATTATTACGTGTATGGTGCTGCCCGACAACACACTGATTTATAATAATGTACTAATGTGTGTATGTAATGTATGTGTATGTGCTGTGTATGTGATGTTATTTATAGTAATGTACTAGATAGGCTACCGAGCACAAATCGTGTTCACCATTTTCAGCGTTTGACGTCTGTCACTAAGCTAAAGAATAAGCGTAGCTAGCCAGAGTCGAAACTGTTATGACAACTGTTCATTTTCTGCCTACATCTTTCTACGATCAAATGTATTTATTTCTTTACGTGTGTATTGGTTTTTTTTACATATAATGTGACACTGAAGACATTAAAATTTATAGAAATAGTCCTAAATCTCTTTCTGTTTGACTTTAGTCTGTACACGTAGCAATTTCGATCAAATCGCGTGTTTGTTTGTGTTATCTTTCTTGATATTATTAGAATACATTTTCATAACGCACAAAGATATTTTTAATTTTTATTATTTTATTTTAGGCACATGCGTGGCATCTCGCCAGTGGTCGGAGACGTGGGTACTAAGCGCAATGAAGTGCCAGCATTTAATTGAGGTGCGGAAACATTTTGATAGAGATGCCGACTCTAGTACTATAACTCAATTGGCCCAACATTTATTTTGACATCATCGGCAGCAATGCAGTCGGCAGTAGTGTCGCGCTGTAATACTGTGTCGCCAACATGTGTCTTTCAGCTTATAAGGTTTTTATTGTATAATATATCCATGGGCCTTTGCTAGCATAAACACAGTCAAGGTCATAATATTGAAGCCCCAGTAGATTCATACTTCGGCAAGTGCTCTCGAAGCCTATCTGCAGAATGAACACGTCAACTCAAGTCGAAGCGTCGTCACAGATCACAGACTACATGGAGCAGATACGGTCCAATATGTTACTGTAACATTCGCACTCGGACTAGCACACAGTCAAGGTCATAATGTTGAAGCGCTAGTAGATTCATATTTCGCCAAGTGCCCTCGAAGCTTATCTGCAGAATAAACACGTCAACTCAAGTCGAAGCGTCGTCGCAGATCACTCACTACATAGACTATATAGAGCACATACGGTCCAATATGTTACTGTAACATTCGCACTCGGACTAGCACACAGTCAAGGTCATAATGTTGAAGCGCTAGTAGATTCATATTTCGCCAAGTGCCCTCGAAGCTTATCTGCAGAATAAACACGTCAACTCAAGTCGAAGCGTCGTCGCAGATCACTCACTACATAGACTATATAGAGCACATACGGTCCAATATGTTACTGTAACATTCGCACTCGGACTAGCACACAGTCAAGGTCATAATGTTGAAGAGATTCATAGTTCGGGAGTGTCTCAAAGTCGGCACTTACGTACTTTGTAAGACTAGCACGTACTGTCAAACTAGCCAAATAAGCCCGCTTATTTCGGAAAACACGATTTCCTAAAAATAATATATGAAAGTATAACATTATTTTTTGCCTACCTATACTATGGTTACAATAAATAAAAATGAAAAAAAAAAAGAATTTCAGTTAAACGACAATTGAGGTCGGGAAAGTTTGAAGACTTGACCATTGGTGACGAACAATCGATTTACTTACTTATCTTCTATAGTTTCGGATTTACTTAACCCCAATGTCTTTTTAAATGTATGTAAGATATAAAAGCGACCGTATGTCTTAGAGCTATTCTGTTTGCTGGTATCCATTATTTGTGCAGGTATACGATCAAATCGTATCATGCTAAAAAAAGTGACGAACTCAGAAAGTGATCTACTTCGAAAGTGACGGCCTAACAAAGTGACATCTCCAGAAAGTGACCCCAAAACAAAGTACCAGGAAGGACATAAGGACATGTCCCTGAAGAGGGTAAAAAGCGGGGTGGAAGTGAGATACTTAATTTATATATCGCCTGATTATTGAATTGATGTAAGCATATGCTCAAATTGAATGATAGCCATTAAACTTTATCTAGACGTTATACTTCTCCCTCTAATAAGGAAGTTTGTATGGGGAATCAATAAAAAGCAAATTGAATAAAAAATAAGCTACTCAAATTACTAATTCCACACAGACGAAGTCGCGGGCAAAAGCTAGTGCTTTATAATGTGTAGTCTATATACAAGATAGTCTTTGATCACAGCGACGAGCATCGAGCTAGTCACACTTCAGATATTTTATTTTCTCTGCCCGGGAAAAATCCTCGTTTTCTTTAAGAATGTTTGGGGCGGAAATATATCGTGTTCGTGGCATTTCTTCCGAAAGGTTCGAGTTATTGGCACTCACCGTGGCATAAATAATAGACTCGCAGGCGTATTCTAATTATAAATATAGGATATGAATTCATTCCATATCTATCCAGATCGAATTCATATCCTATAATTAATATTAGAAATACGTCTGTCCGTCGAGGATAGCTAGAATGTCGATTCGATCTTTACAATACACTGGTTAAAACTTTCACGATTTTTACTCATTATTTCTTACTAAAACGGGACTTGATCGGCAATAACAATCCACCCCGCCTGTCTGACTGTATGTTGGCGAGAAACTTAAAAAAGACTGAACGGATTTTCATGCGGTTTTCACCTGTCAATAGACAGATTCTTGAGAAAGATTGAAGTGTATCGTGTGAAGCCGGGGCGGGTCGCTAGTAGTAAATAATAATGATATTCACGGTATGTAAGATTTTTAGAATAAAGAAAACTATCATAAAATATACTTACTTCTTAATAGTGTATCTTATTTTAATAATCATGATTATCATGAAGTCATACTGGGCTGGGGTGCTTTTGACAAAACTATAGTCCCTGTGCTAAATTACTGGGATTAGATTTCTGAGCGAGGCCCAGGCTTCCCAAGTAAGCCGTGGCAAAATACCGGGACAGCGTTAGGAAGATGATTGTGGGTATTTTAAATATGGATTTTAAGTATTTCGTTTGTATTACGGTACAAAATAATATGGATAGCATCGAGATACCTGTAATAATGTTTAATACCTAATAAATCTAATAATAATAATTTGATTATAAAATTATTTGCTGTCTTTTGTACCATATTCGATTATTGAAAATACTTACTAAATTAAAGTTGCCTTTTAAAATGATTTAATTTGGCGGGCAGTGGTCTTTCTGTAATACGCGATTACACGAAGTAAAATTTCAATATCCCATTATCGAAATTGGTTGAAATATCTAGATAATGTAATTTTATAAAATATTCATGAAACTGCTAAGAAGAATATTTTTATTATAGAGGCATAAGCCCGCTTTGTGCTTTTTGTTATGATTCAATTTTAACCAAATTTTAGGTAATATTGTAGGCTGTTATTTTTAATAGAACACCTATAATATAATTTTACAGTACATATGGTGCTACTTTACCGCACTAGTGCGAAAATTAGCATATTACGTTACTGTGTCGAACATTTAAAAGGCCATATGTACTGTAAAACGTTGTACAATACATGTGCGAATAGGTAATTCGCAACTCGTGTCGATTTTAAACACTCTCTTCGGTCGTGTTTTAATTTATCGCCACTCGTTTCGAATTGTATCGTAATGTACTATTACGGTTTTATTAAAGTTTTTTTATATAGTAGTGTAGTGTCGCTCATGGACACCCACAACACCAGAGGCATTTTAAACGCGTTGCCGGCTTTTAAGATGGGTGTACCGTGGAGAACTTTGGTCTTGTTTTTCAACCGGAAAGAAGCCCGGTTTCCCGGTTTGTGATACACACGAAGAACCATTTTGCTTGTTTTTACTCTCGCGATAACGCATTATGATTTTGTTTTTTACAATATTTGCACGCAGACTGATTTCAAACATCAAACATTTATCACGCAAATAGGCCAAGGCAGGGGCACTGTTACATATAAATTTTTTTTAAACTATAAAAATATCAAAATAAAATTACAAATATGGAATCTAAATGTCGAATACAAAAAAAAAACTATGATATAAAAAATTACACCTTACAAATACTAAAATTCTTTAGAGAAGTAAAAGTCTCTTAGTGTCAGGGATAAAATATAATTAAAATAACGATTCGAAAAAATTAGTCTTAGAGATGTAAAAGGTCTCCAAGACTTGAATAATATAAAATAATTAATAATTAAACTAAAGAATAATTAAAAGGCAAGAAATTAAATCAGACAAACAAGAACCGAATGAAGTGTTAGTATAGGTTACAAGTAATAGTTATAACTGTTTAGTGTATTAGATCTTCTTTCTTTCTCCTTTTTTTAATAATGTAAAATACTGTTTGTAGATGGTTTTGCAATAAACGTTTTTCTATTCTATTCTATTCTATTCTATTCTATTCTATTCTATTCTATTCTATTCTATTCTATTCTATTCTATTCTATTCTATTCTATTCTATTCTATTCTATTCTATTCTATTCTATTCTATTCTATTCTATTCTATTCTATTCTATTCTATTCTATTCTATTCTATTCTATTCTATTCTATTCTATTCTATTCTATTCTATTCTATTCTATTCTATTCTATTCTATTCTATTCTATTCTATTCTATTCTATTCTATTCTATTCTATTCTATTCTATTCTATTCTATTCTATTCTATTCTATTCTATTCTATTCTATTCTATTCTATTATATTCTATTCTATTCTATTCTATTCTATTCTATTCTATTCTATTCTATTCTATTCTATTCTATTCTATTCTATTCTATTCTATTCTATTCTATTCTATTCTATTCTATTCTTTTCTATTCTATTCTATTCTCTCACGTTAATGCCACTCAAAAGTAAAGTTACATACATACCATGTAGACCGGTCTCCACAAACAGCACCCGTTCCGTTTTGTAACACCTCATAACTATGTTCTATGCAAATAAATTATTTGAATCTTTTAAATAAATGCATTATTCTGTTTTAATAAACACGCAACGCAGCTTTTAAGTGTAACATATAATAAATCATATTCCCAGTGTTCCCGTTAAATTCCCCATAAGTCTCCAGTCCCGGCTGTCACGTCTGATGCAGTCTCGGGAACAAATGAGATCCGCACAAAGACGCCCGTGGTAAACACATTACGGGACCAGAGAACATTGAGGAAGAAAGACTTAGCAGTAATAATGATGAGACAAACATTTATCATACTTTTAATATGATGACACACGGTCAAGTTTGTATCTAAAAGAGACTCAAAAAAACTTGAGACCTGTAATAAAGACTGTGGCGTCTATGGCGGGTGATCGGTGGTCACGTGATACTTCGTACAGAAAATTGAAGAGAAGAAAAGAGACGCCTCGGCCGGACCCGGACTGTTCTAGTGTGAGTCATCCTTCATCCGATCGCCCGCTCAGCGTTAAGCGTGTACGTTTAACGCTGGAAAAGACCGCCATAATAATATATTTGTTTTACTTTAACGTACGTATGGTGGAGTTTGAAGTCACCAACCTTAATTTATTTTGTAGGTATGTCATTATTTTCGTTTTTATCATTGTAATAAACCTGAAACGTCGTCTACGATGCATGACAATTGACAAATGATAACATCGTTGGAAATTGACAGTTTTTAATACATACCGGTCTTTAATCTTACAGAGTATGAACGGGTGGGGTAAGGTGATTCTGATTTCGGTGGCAAAACGGATTTATTAAGACTGCTAAGAGCGTATTGTTCATAAAGGAGACAAGATTCAAAACCGCAACTACTGTTGCTAAATGGTAATTTCATTCTATCACAAATTGGTGTAAAAGTACTTTTTAGGGTTCCGTAGCCAAATGGCAAAAAACGGAACCCTTATAGATTCGTCATGTCCGTCTGTCTGTCCGATTATGTCACAGCCACTTTTTTCCGAAACTATATGAGCTATACTGTTCAAACTTAGTAAGTGGATGTTGTAATAGTTGTGGATGAGCTCTGGATATGGAGAAGATCTGATTCTATTATTGTTAAAGACCGTTTCCATAGAAGGAAACGTGTTTCTATGGAGTGATCCAGAACTCACCAAACTTCACTACTGAAAAGTTCACAAATACCTTCGGCTAACTACAATCATAGATAGGGTCGCGGTTCAGGCCACTATGGAGTGAGAATAGGTATCCAAAAATTTAAGGTAGGACGCCAGGATACTATCCTCATCAAGCGCATGACATATCCAAATGAAAATCCCAAATTTATTTAATACACACCTTTATTCCTTAAATATATATGACCCGCTACGGTCAACACGAGTTATTTATTAGTAAATAAGTAATACTAAATACTTCTTAGTGACACCACTATTTCTTGAAATTTACACTAAATACATCATAGACATCTCTGTGTCTACGGACAACAATATCAAAATTTGTCTTCCTAACATAACACTGTCTAAAGTAAAAGTTATGCCCCAACCTCCGGGGATGTTTAGCAGTAAGCAATTGCTCACAGGGATTACAGGTTACCTGTTCAGCATAAAGGGTCCATATTTAACTAAAGGTATATCATAAAAGTCTTAACTTCACGGACACTGCCAAGAAGAACGCTGCCACCGGATGGCACATCCTTAGAGTAACCAGGGTCCAGGAAAAACCAGGGTCCAGGAGAACCAGGGTCCAGAAAAAACCAGGGTCCAGAAAAAACCCTAAGAACAAAGAAAATGTTCTAGGTTAAAAAAATTATGTTTTAACACGTTTAGTTTTATAGAAAAATTATATTTTAAACTGAGGCACAGCGCGATTTAAATTACGGCAATGAAGCGATTAAATGACTTACCGGGGTTTATGCCGGGTCCATTATTTCCTATACCAACGACGGCGCCTGCAGACCGCGTGGCAAGACGAAGAGGTGGTTGACGTTACATTAGGTTTTGCTGGAAAATCCACATAAAACACTATATTAACCCATTTGCGAAAGGACACACTACCTCCGCCTTTCCTTCTTTATATATTTAAAAAGTGTGGAAACTCACCAAGTTATGTTAAATTGAAGGGAAAAGATTAGCAGCCGCCATTTTAGGTAGGCTCTAAGACGCTAAATTATGCACATTTTGGGACGAGCTGTAACAAAATTACATTAACGATTACTAACTTGAATTTACCACAGTTTTAGGAAATAAAACCTTCAAGTAGGTTACATACCCCTAAGATTGATTGTCCAAAGATTTTCTAAGATCCTTCACATCCTGAAGATCGATCGAACAATGATTTATCAAAATTCCAATCCGAGAAACCACAGACAAACTGATGAATGAAAAACTTCCCATTCAAGGGATACCACGACTGACCGGTTTGACTCTCGGAATAATTCGAAACATCAACAATAAAAAGAGTTACTCATTTTGGGAAGCTAATAATATGGACTTTATTAATAATTGGAAATTATAAAAAGATAAAAGAACCACAATTATATGTTTATTGTCGTACAACAAGTGTGACCGACCGTCTGTTACGGAACCATGGACAAAAAAAACCAAATGACATTGACAGCCGTCAGTGTCTACCGCTGAAATAAACAACTGCTCGGTTTTATCGAAATCATACTGTTAATACGTGGTATTTATATGTTTTAAAATGTATTTCAATTGTGAAATGGATATACCCCAACGAAAGCAAAGTGCCTGTGTCCTAGCACAACGCAGGAACACGACATGGATGCGCAAAATGCAACGGAGTGAACGCACAGACTGACCTACCGCTCCGGTAAGTTTTGTCCACTCAATATAGCTAAAAGCGTATATGTAAAGTTGAAAATATCACTACAGGTCTCAGTTCTTGACTGACCCACTATGACATCCGTGTCGAAGACATTTCAACTACCAAATCTTACCAAAACAAACATACCATTTTCTAACCTATAAAGTACCTATATAATATGCTACTCAGCTGTTTATAACACTGGGTGGATACCCCAAAGTGTTACAATGTATTCTATGAACCGCATTAAGATGTTCACACAAAAATAGAAAAAAAACAATAAATTTTGGGGGTTCTCCATACTTAGAACTGAAGCTCAAAAAATCTTTTTTCATCAAACCCATACGTGTGGGGTATCTATGAATAGGTCTTCAAAAATGATATTGAGGTTTCTAATATCATTTTTTTCTAAAATGAATAGTTTGCGCGAGAGACACTTCCAAAGTGGTAAAATGTGTGTCTCCCCCCCATAACTTCTAAAATAAAAGAATAAAAAATCTAAAAAAAATATATGATATACATTGCCATGCAAACTTCCACCGAAAATTGGTTTGAACGAGATCTAGTCAGTAGTTTTTTTAATAAGTCATAAAATAATTTTTTTTTTCATCAAACCCATACGTGTGGCGTATCTACGGATAGGTCTTCAAAAATGATATTGAGGTTTCTAATATCATTTTTTTCTAAACTGAATAGTTTGCGCGAGAGACACTTCCAAGGTGCTAAAATGTGTGTCCAAAGTGGTAAAATGTTGAACAAGATCTAGTAAGTAGATTTTTTTTTAATACGTCATAAATGGTACGGAACCCTTCATGCGCGAGTCCGACTCGCACTTGGCCGCTTTTTATACTAATTGACGGGTATAAAAGCAAAACCGCCTGTGTACATATTATGAACATAGGTATTTTTGCATATATGTCCTTCAATTTGTGACATACCCACATCCTTGATATATGAACACAGGCTTATACCCCGTCAATGTTTATATACCCGTCTAATCTTGTTGCAGTGACAAAATATGACGTCATCATTTATTTCAAATTTCTATAAAAATATCACGTTTATAATCACACTCTCTCACTTTTTACACGGATTGTACCTGTCTACGGCTATCAATTTAAGTTTCAACCAGAAATTTCACTGTTGACAGTTGACACATCATATCCATACCTATGTAATTCCCGTAATTCATATGCATAAATAATTCGTATTTATGCAAATAAATGACATGTTAGAACTATTTTTATTTAATAAGTTACACTGTATTTAATTTATGGGAAGATTGTAACTAGAATAAGCAAATATTTGAATTAGTTTAAGCTTGAATTCTATGCGCATTCATAAGTTCATAACGCTCCACTAGTCGCTTGGCGCTAATGATGGCGTGATTTTAAAGATGGCGATGAGTGAAATCATGTTATCCCTTTCTAACATAATGAAACAGCTGCGTTCGTGATTACCCAGCGTTCGTTTTTACTCGAGTCTCCACTAACCGTTTGTTAAAAAAAATACTATCGGAAATAGACCTCCTGAATTAACCTTTAAAATCCCAGTCTTCTCAGAAACATCTCTGGAGATCCACTGGCGGATAACACATTTTTAGGGTTCCGTACCCTAAGGGTCAAACGGGATCCTATTACTGAGACTTCCCCGTCCGTCCGTCCGTCCGTCCGTCTGTCACATGGCTGTATCTCATGAACCGTGATAGTATTTCTGTTGCCGCTATAACAACAAATACTAAAAACAGAATAAAATAAATATTTAAGGGGGGCATACAACAAACATATTTTTTTTGCCGTTTTTATAAATAATGTTACGGAACCCTTCGTGCGCGAGTCCGACTCGCACTTGCCCGGTTTTGGAAAGTTACTTTCATAAAAATAATCCTGAATTTAATCGTAAACATCGTGTCTTATTCTCGTCAACTTAGCGTTTGAGCGCTTAATTACCCTGTGTATAAATCATGCGCCTGAAGCCGTCAGCGCCGATCACCGTGAACATGTTACAACCGCTTGGCGCAACATTGTTGCGCGTAATGTCCATAACCAACTTGTAATGTAAAGCCAGGGATACACTAGGCGACAAATGGCCCGACATTGCCGGACTTCGCTCATGTTTTTTTTTACTACGTCGGTGGCAAACAAGCATACGACGCGCCTGATGATAAGCAGTCTCCGTTACAGGTATGTTGCCGACTCTAACACTCCGCACCCTCGTTGAGCTCTGGCAACCTTACTCACCGGCAAGAAACACAACACTATGAGTAGGGTCTAGTGTTACTTGGCTGCGGTTTTATGTAAGGTGTAGGTACTTCTCCAGTTGGGCTCTGCTCTAGATCTGGAATGACATCCGCTGTGCCGTGCCCTACCACACAAAGCGAGATGACATGTCAGGCAACATCGCGCGACACTGGTCGCCAGTTTGTGTCATAAGGCCCAGTGCGCACGATGTCGCTAACGGCTCGGCCCGTGCACTGATTGTTGCTATGCTCGAATTGTATCGATGCATTAACACTAGTTACAACGCATTAGTAGTAGTAGTAGTTAACATATTTTTTTTGTTTTGTTTTGTTTGTTTTATGTTAACCTGTTTATGTGCAATAAAGTAACATACACACACACACACACACACACACACACACACACACACACACACACACACACACACACACACACACGCACGCACGCACGCACGCACGCACGCACGCACGCACGTATACATACATTAGCCTACTGAAATTATTTACCGACTTCGAAAAAAGGAGGAGGTTATCAATTCGACCGTATTATAATTTATTGTTCAAGGCTAGGTTTACACGGCGTTATTTTTTCCAGTATACCATACCATACATACATACATACATTTCCTGTATACATATATGGGATTTTATCGAATAGCGTGGTGACTTCCAATCATCAACTTGGAAAATTATTTTTTATAATTTTCGCTTTTTAACTGATATTTGTTTAGATATCGAGGTCATTTGACACTGGCGTCCAACTTGACTCGCCCTTGCGAAGCCGACCACAATACGTAGAGGAGCTATAAATAAGCGTCCTTGCAGCCAGCATGATACACGCGCTTTGTTAGGGCTTTACCAAGTCGTAGGTACGTGGAAAATTTAAGGGAAAGATAATAGGAAGGGTATTTTACGAGTAATACTCGTATGTGGGCGACGGAAGAAACTCGGATCGGGAGCTTGATTCAGATTGAACAATGTGATGGTTTTGAACTCGTTTTAAAAATAAAAATAAATAATACAATAAAAAAATGTTTATTCTATATAAGAATTACTTATACAGTTGTAAGTTCTGGCACCTCTTTTTAAGTAACAAATACCTGTGTTAAGAGGCACCGCTCTTCCGTAATTTATTAGTAATGGACCAACTTTTTTTTATTAAAATAGAAATTAAAAGATATAAAACTGACACATCAGAGAATAACAAAAGTAAATACTTATAGTTTAATTTAACCTAATGACGACGACCGGTTTGGCCTAGTGGGTAGTGACCCTGCCTACAAAGCTGATGGTCCCGGGTTCAAATCCTGGTAAGGGCATTTATTCGTGTGATGAGCATGGATATTTGTTCCCGAGTCATGGGCGTTTTCTAGGTATTTAAGTATTTATAAATATTTATATATTAAATATATCGTTGTCTAAGTACCCTCAACACAAGCCTTATTGAGCTTACTGTGGGACTTACTCAATTTGTGTAATAATGTCCTATAATATTTATTTATTATTATTTATTTATAATGAGAAGATGGACTTGCAAGTCCATATGAGTGTGTGTATTTGTGTGTGTTTATAGTCCTAAAATAATTTGAATTTAGTTTTCTGTATCATAATAACTCTTACATTGATACAGTACAATTGGCCTGCATCTCACGCACAACTTTTACTTCATTTCGCATGTACCAATAAATGTGAGCGATCTTCAAGATGTTAAAATGACTACCCTGATTCCAATTTTAATATAGGTACGTAAAAAATGAGATCAAGATACGACATGGATCGGATCTGGTGTCAAAAGTGACGATTTGAAGAAACGTCACTTTTGACACTGACAGATCCGATCCATATCGTATCCAGATCTTATTTTTAATTAGGTATATTAATATTAGAATCAGGCCGAAAGAACAAAAGAAACTTTACCGAATAAAGAAAATAATTTCTGTGTATTATAATTTCTAGCAACAAAAACGAATATCAGCCACAAATACCGAGTGGGGCCTGAAACACAAGCAAAAACTTGAAACATAATATATTGAATTGAATTGTACTTCTTAAACGGTGACACTTCTGTTCAATTAACTTTTAAAAATTATGAAGTATTTAGACTTCCTATTTTTCATACAAAGTGAATATTATCTTGTAATTTACGTTGCTTGTCAGGCCTTAAACATAACAGAATTGCAATACATTGCGTCGTAGAATAAACTTTAAAATGTGATAAAACTTTTAAAATAACTTGTGTGTGAAAATCACAACACAAGTTATTTTTAAAAGTCGCTGAACAAATGTTGGTCAGTATGAGTGAGCCTGCAGTTTAAGTTTTCTCTCGTATTACAGACCACACTCGGTATAATTATCAATTAGATGTTACTTGAATTTTCATATCAAATTCATATTAATTCTGAATGTCGTTTTAAAATGAGATCTTCTCCATTGTATGGCGGCGGCTAAGTTCGTGTGACTAAATATTAATATACAAGTGGATCAAGGAGGATACGGGAATGCAATTGTAGGTCCCGTACTCAAACTGACATCGAGTCAGACAGCGCCAGTAATATTCGGGCATCCAATCAACTACTGCATTCAATTAATATAGCGAGGAGCCTTTATCCGTCCACGTAATCCTTCACCTTCATTTTGATAGTACAGTCAGCATCAATAGCACTGTAGACTACTGTGTACTGTGTGGTTGACTGGTAGATAATGACTCTAGGCATTAAGTCCGCCATTAGTATTTTTTTGTAATTTGTGCAATAAAGTTGAAATAAATAAATAATAGCTATTGAAACAGCTCGGCCAAAGTATCTGCCATCCTGGAATACTTTTCCGAATAGAAATAAATGGCAGTTTGCGTTAAAAAGTAGCTGTTAGACTCTTATTGTTCTATATATGGGAACATGATAATATCAATATCTCTTTTTGTTCAGCTGTTAGCTGTTTGGTAGGAATATTGACGGCTAGTCTGATCTGCTACTTTTAATGTAGGTACTGTGAAATGAAATTTTGATGAGGGAAATCGTTGATAAGAAAAAAATACTTCCTTTAAACCCCAAAGCATACTCCAAATCACAATAAAGACAAAAACAATCGCAAAGCTAAACTTTATTGTAAAATGGAATCAGCGAGACACAGAACACATCCGTTGAATCTGAAATACCATAAAATTAAAAAAAAATTCGATAACAGATTTATTCGTAGATTTTTTATTCCTCTTTCAACTTTATACGAGATTAAATGCTAGTTGTTACTTAGGTCATACAGAAAGGTCTGGAATTTTTAAAATTTAAAAAATCTTTAAAAAATCCATGACTTATAATTTTCATACAGCATTCCTAAAATACAAATCTTCACCGAAAAATTGTATCTAAAAATAGACAGTAAGTTAAATTTTGCACAAATCAGGTCACGCAATGAAAATGTTTTCATTGCGTGACCTCTAAATGGCTCATTCCAGAAACTTTCAGTATTACCCACGTAACTTAAGTAGGAACAGCGATACAAAATATTATAAAATCTACTTTTACAAAAATCGTAACCTAAATTAAACTGAATACCAAACTAACTAACTAGCATAAGAACTATTCAAAAAATACGGCCCACGCCTCCCCTAGATGCAAAGGAGCCCATCACGCTACGGATTTGTATATATTTCAAATGCTGACTAATCCCAATAAGTTTCCTCTAGTTTACGTTAGGCAGTTGATGGTGATTTCGAACTAATTATTGCTTATTAACTCAAACGTTGAACTGTAGCGTATATAGCTTCAGTTAGTACCTAACGTTATAATACAGGCCGATGGCAGCATTGGCCTTGGCATTGGGAGGAGATTGCTGGAAGGAGGTCTTCTTGGCGTTCTACCATCCATAACGGTGTCAAAACATTCGAAGATAACCGCCTCACTAGCCTAGACATGAAACGCCAGTTACGGAAAGAGAGACCTAAGCCCTCCTACGTGTACACGTTCAACGCAGCTGGCCAACTTTATTGTCACGCGTGCAATAGAGTATTTAAGAGCAAGTTCGGCCTGGCCAGCCACATTAGGGCTCATGCTAGACAACGTCCATAATGTGTTTATTTGGGGTCGCCGTCATCGAAAACGATGAGGAGGACTATATATATATATATATATATATAATACAGGCAGTCAAGAAACGATCAAAAGGTTACGAGAATTATTTAAACTCCGACTACAACACTTCACAGGCTCCAGAAGTTCCGTATTATATTACCGATGGGGAATTTCTTCCTACACTTAGGTAACTTGTTAATAATCCTTGAGAATGTTTTCAGACGGTGTACCTTTTACTTAAATAGTTTTCTGCCAACTTAGGAACGAGGCGTAGGGTGTCACTGTAGTGTGTGGCCTAAACAGTGAGAGTATTGCGAATGTAAGAATTATACATACCTAAGGGCAATGTGGGGAAGACCGCCTGTAAGTTTTTTCGTCACGTTTAACTCCTGTGTTCGTACACACTACATTTACAGAAGGTGGGTAGATCAGAAGGAGCGAAGCTTTTCTTTCTGACTGTGTTTAGGCAAAGTACGTATACAATGAAGAGAGTACTAGCCCTACGTTAGTCTTATCTGAAAAAACATGACTAAGTATTTATTTATTTAATCTTTATTGCACATAAGAAAACACACTGTACAATAGGCGAACTTAATGCCGTAAGGCATTCTCTACAAGTATAAACTTACAAAATACTTCTTAAGGGTACTTTCAATTAACAATTTAGGTACCTAAAAGTATCGTTATTTATGGAATAGGGAGTTAATTATCAGATTGGGAATCGTCCGACAAATCCATTTAAAAACAAATTTTAGTTAGGTACTTATCGTTCAAGTATAATAAAAAACCTACCTGAAATGTAAAATGCTCTAGTGCAGAAACGTATCACTTTCTGCATATTTCTTAGAACAAGAATGGCTCACTTTCAGAGCATGAGAAATTAAAACTAAGTATATTTTTTATAGTATTTCTTACCCTAGGTACCCTTAGTAATTTCAATTAGTTTTTTGAATGGGGAGTTAAATAACCAATTGGAAATTGTACAACAAATCTATTTAAAACCAAACAGCTTATCGTAAAAAAACGTACTTGGAAAGTAACACGCCCTACAGAGCAGAACCGTATCAACTATCTGCACACTTCACAGATAAACAATGATGATGATCGGTCGTGGGACTCGTGAGCAAGGGCTTTTTTCCAAGAATGCGCTGCTATCTCTTCCAGATAGTTGGTCCACATTGTTGAAGGCCTGTTCAAGATGCCGAACCTTTCTGTCCCATTTTGAGTCGCACCGTGTTGATCTACTTTTATTAAAAGCAAAATAGCAAAAAAGCAAATAGTTTGCTGATTACAGCATCATTATTCATACCCGCCTATTTCCCTGCCTTGCGCCAAGCGGTCGTCGTAGCCAGCAACTCGGGAATGTCATTACGCGGAGCTCCGCTGTGTGAACACGAGTCAGAACTTAGACACCTGTAAGTACGAGGAGAGCGGGGTAAAACGGGGCCGGGGCAGGACGGGACATATTTAGTGTTATAACCTGAAATAGATGTCATATGCTAAAGAAAAAGGGACTAAGCCCTCCTGTGGCGAAGGCCGGATTTGAACCGGCGTCATCAGCTATTGCGGGTTACGCTCTGGACCTCTAGGCTATCCCGTCACAGTCACAGCAGTACCCGTCCCACTCGACTATGTGCCATCTTGGAAAGACTGGGTATTTTTGACCAACCAAGAGTGTGACTAATTTCAAATTCAATTCAATTCAATAATTGATTTCAGAAAATAATTCCATATAAAATTACATTCAAAATAAAAAAAAACTAAAATAAAAATATAAATTAAGATGAAAATTAAATAGGTTAGTAACAATGGGTAAATTCTTAAGAAACATTGTTAGTAAATAAATTGGTAAAATTAATTAAAATTACAATCCATTTAACTTAAAAAAAAACGGGTTGCACTCCGGTGCAGTGCCGGCAGAAGTGAAAACATGAATATTAACGTTGTGCATTTTTGATATTTTGAAATGGTTAGGGAATAATTTTGCAAGAACGTTTATGTGGTAAAATACAATATTTAATAGTTTTATAATAGTTTTTCGATCCGGTCACGTGTCTGTCTTACGAATTTTTCAATCTGACGAATCTGTCGGTCACGTGACCTGTCTCGAGTTTAACATTTTTTTCCCATCACAAAAAGTGCACAGCGCCGCTAAAGAAGTTTTCACTTCAAAAATATATTTAGCCACTCCACTGTGTTATGGAGCTGAAGCCATCGCCGCAGTATCGTGGAGTCCCACATCTCGGCTTGCGCCTGTAGGATGATGTTCTTGGAGCCGCGCACACGTCTCATCATCGAGGCGGCCCGCTTCCTGATTACGGCGTAAAAGCCATCAATTTGCCGCTCCGCAAACATCGCGGAGGTGCTGCAATGTCATGGCAGCCCCAACAGCACCCTACGCATCATTGTACTGGACGCGCAGGGAGATACAAATCAAAATATTTGATAAAATAATTTGACTAAACTTACGTATGTATTGGATTTAATTTTACTCCATTTAATGTATGGCGGAGATGACGTTGACGATGAAAACTGGAGGCTTTATTATGTCGAAGTACCAATAATAATACTATTCCCAATTTTTTTATAATGTGCTGATATTGCCTTTTGAACTTAGCTCCTTATTAAATAGTAATGTGCTTAATTTTCAATAGCGAGTCGATTACAATAGTCAAATGGTTTAACGAAATATAGAACTTTATGTCAGCCGAATCGGCTTCTATACAAATCATACTCCCATAAGTAGAGGAGATACAAAAATACCGGTGTCTTATTTAACTTTTTTTTTTCATTTTACAAGTGTATGGTTTTCAGATTTTTTCCTGTGTTATGTACCTACTGTAATTGTACCGTAAGACGATAGTACTTGCCAAATTTTATAGTTCTAGGTCAACGGAAAGTAGGTACCCTATAAATTTTGATTCCCTTGGGAGTGTCCAAATATACGTTTTTGCGGCATAAACGGCCGTCTCTTTTTTTACGTTCACTTAGCAGTTTGATTTTTTCACAGCTTCAAGGGACTGTAGACTTGATTATATAGTTATAATTTCAACTCGATACCTCCACGCGTTTCCGAGAGAAGGTCTTGATATACAGACAGACGGACGGACAACAAAGTGATCTTATAAGGGTTCCGTTTTTTCCTTTCGAGGTACGAAACCTTAAATAAAAACATGGCGTATAATTTTCATGAATTCCGCTTTTTCCTCTCCCTTACGCCATCAGCCGTCATAGCTAATAATTCAGGAATGTCATTACCCGGAGCTTCGCTTTGTGAACATGAGCCCTTATTACCCTCCCTTACTCTTACCTTTAAAGAGGAGAACAGAGCAAGACAGGACGTCTTTGGCGCTTTGTGAACACGACTTAAAACTTACAACTAAAGAGGAGAGCGGAGCAAGACGGGACGTGTTAGTGCTGTGTGAATATGAAATAATTTATGCCCAAGCTGTAACGGTGACCTTCGCTTTCGCTTGATCAGTTACCGACCGCTGTATATCTCAATTTCCTTGGTAATATGTGTGACGTTCGCTGCCGCATTACTGCCGCGATAATAGAGTCAGACCAATCTAAGTTGGCAGTGATTTTAATAGCCCAGACAGTCCAAGTGTTATTTTAAACGTCAAACTTCTATATTAAATTATGACGTTTACTTAACACTTGACCCTTTTGGTCTATCAAAATTGCTGCCAACTTAGCTTGGTCTGACTATAACGTTCATTCCACGAGTCATATCGAGGAAATTGACAGATGCAGCATCAACGTCGCTGCAGTAATATCGCAACAGTAGTACTGCTAGAGCCTCATACACCAATTGTATTATGTTAGTTGCTTGATTTAATGATAACTCACAATATTGCCGAAAGTAAACACTTTATTGATACGAAAATACTTTAACTATAAAAGCGCGATATTGTGTATGATAGTGTTAACGAGGACACGCGTGATGGGTGCTAATTATGAACGTGAACTGACTCGTATTTTTGCTTTACGTAATTGTAAGTCTTTTCGCTGAGATGACAATAGGCGGTATGAAGACCGTACAAGTAATTCTGCTGTAGTTAACATCCGAATGTACTCTTAAGACACACGTCGGAACATCGTTAGGAAGGTAATGGCGAGATTATTTTGCCTACTCATCTCGTTTAGTCCTGGTTTCCCCTACATCTAGCCACTTGTTGCGGAGCAACAATAAAATGATAGAAGCAAACTTTAAATAGTTTAAATGCGATTATCTTATACCGCTGAACAAAATGTTTGCTTTTTAGAGCTTTCCCCACAAGTAACAAAACTAGTGGATTTATTAGCTTTTGTGAATTCTTAATGTCCAAATAAGATTTATTTCAGATGGGTCTTGGGTTCGAATTTAGCCTGATTTATGGGTGCTTTCTATGTGGGTGTTGTAAGTTTATCTGTTTAAGCATGTATATTGCAAAGTATACTTATGTATTGTTTGTACCTTTGTTTAGTTACTACTAAGTCTATACTAAGTACGTAGAACTATGCATAGTATGTAGTATATATTAAATACCACGCGTTCTTGGAAAAAATACCACTCGTGCAGATATAAAAATGCGTGAGTGTCGTGGAACACTTGGTTGGAACGAAGTATATTATTATTGATAAAATTATTATATTACTCATTAACAAATACAAAAAATATATATTAATCGACAAAATAATCATTATCGAATTTGCTTACAGAATTTCACAAATCAGTTCAGAAATACGAAAATCTTACACTTTTCTCGCCTAGCCGAGCCAACCGTCCGATAAGGAACTTCGTTCCAAAAATACAAATCACGAATACCATACCAACCAGTCATGTATATAAAGGTACCATTCGAATTCTGACTATACACTTACTATTACTGCTGCAGTATTGCAGCGCGACATTACTGCGACTGCAATAGTGCCGCAAATGTCAAAATCATTGTTTTTGTCCGGATCTGAACGGTACCTTAAAGTAAAATTATACGAAGTTATATATTATAAAAAATGGAAATTCCAATGATCGCAGACGGACAGCGAGATTTCCCAGGCGTCGGGGTCACCCTTTAATTTTTATAACAAGTGAGCAAAACTGCTGTTTCTTGCAAATATTGGGGTTCGAAGATCATCTCCCATAGATTCTGCATTGTGAAGTTTAAAATATTTAATGAAGACTGGCGTGCGTCAAATAAAATATGAACTCACTAAATGTCATTCTTATAAATTATTATCATTTTTTTTAATGTAATAGGCTGCAAACGAGCAGACGAGCCGCATGATGGGAAGCAGTCATCGCCGCCCATGGACATAAGCAACATCGGAGGAGCCACTTATGCGTTGCCAACCTTTGAGAACCCTAAAAACCTGCTTCTTGATGAACCCCATGTCATAGCGCAAGGGAAACAGCTCAGAAGGTAGCTCATTCCACAACTTGCACGTTCTGGGAAAAAACGAGCGAGATGCCCGCTTGTTCTTGGTTTGCCAAGTGTCGAGAAAGTGAGGATGAACTTTGTTTCTTTGGCGGGAGGTGCGGTGATAAAAACGTGACGGTGGCACCAATTCAGAAAGTTCTTCAGAACATTCCCCATTGTACAGACGGTAGAACAGGCATAGAGAGCCAACGTCCCTCCGAAGACTGAGAGGTTCCAAACCGACTCTGAGATCGGGGTCACCAACTATATATCATAATCATAATCATTATTACATAAATAAGTTTAGAGCCGACCCGGTGCGGTACCTAAAAACATACACTCTTATTCAAAAAACTTAGCAAACACTTACGAACCTCTGTTAGTTTTTGTCTGTTTCTAACAAACGCAAATTTTAGAATGACAGATAAGCTTGCGACGATATCGCTGCGCGATCGCGTCGAACAGCGGCGAACTCGATGCGCGCTCGCCACGGTTTTAACTGGCTCGCTAATCGTTAGTGTGATAGGGCCCTAAATTATGTCAGTTGCCCATGCGTCTCGTTCGTGTCAATAAATGTACGGACAAATACGAGCGAAATAAACGCGCGACTCATCATTCATTTTGATCTCACAAAGTATCTAAGTTTGAATTGGCCTCAGTTTCATTGTTCCAAACTTTGCAAAAAGTAACAAGTAGAACTATCATTTCATCGTCTTTCTTTTGGAAAACCAAGCTTAATATGAGGCTTACACTATGCTCCATACAGTATGTCTGATCGGTCTGCGGACCGAAACGAATTATTTATCGCGAGCATAAATGACAGATACACTGCGCTACAAAGCCTCGCAACTAAAATATAGCTTATGTGGTGTCGTCTTTTATTAGTTTTAGAACGCTCGATCTAGTGTAAGAGATCTTGAGACTGAAACAACGCTGCCAGAATTATTTATCGCGAGCATGGATAGAAGCACTGCGCCACAAAGGCTTCTAACTACGGAAACAACTTGGTTTGGTTGTACGCAAATTAATAGCACGGTCGCCATATATGGCATGATTGGGAGATTGATTTATACGCACGAAAAATATAATAACTAACGAGGTTCGGTTCTTAAGCTTGCCTACTTTCGATATTGTCATAGGTGTGAATGCTTTCAAATTTTGCGTTCAAGTTCGCTAGCTAATACCATACCGGGTGTTTCCTGTAACAGGAGCAATAAATTAAACTGCAGGCTGTACTCCTGAAACTGACCAACATTTGTTCAACAACTTTGAAAAATAACTTATATTTTGATTTTAATTACACATTGAAGTTAATTCTAAGACGCAATGTATTGCGAATTTTGTTATTTTTAAAGCGTGACAAGCAACGTCAAACACACTGATGTCAGCGTACATTGAAAATAATATTACATTTGTATGAAAAAGTTGAAATCTAAAGATTTCATAATTTTTAAAAGTTGTTAATCAAAAGTTATATCGTTTTAGGAGTACAATATATGGTTTAATTATTTGCTCGTGTTACAGGAAACACCCGGTATACAGAACGGCAAGTTCATATTGAACATATGTAAGAAAAATAAAAAATAAAAATAAAGGTGGGGGCCTTCTTTGGCGCAGTTACTTTATACGCAGACATGCAAGAGTTACACACACTATACACAGACATGCAAGAGATACACACACTACACACAGACATGCAAGAGATACACACACTACACACAGACATGCAAGAGATTCGATATAGGGGAAAAAAAGTGCACCGCATTCTTTTTTTGCTTACATCGAAGAGTTATTGATGGTAAAAGAAATGCTAAGTTAAGAAAGTAATTTAAGGACGCTGCCAACCTGAGCAGAATAGCAAAAGATAGAAATAAGTTCCGAGAGATGGTCGCCGACGTCAGATGATGACATGGCACAACAAGAAGAAGAAGAAGTTAAGAAAGTATCGTGTTCTCTAGTCTGACAGCTGAAATCGATGTCATGTATATTCTGGTCATTAAATTGTTAAACATCAGCTTTTGACGGTCAGAGTTACCGCATAATGTACAGTCAAGTGTAAAAATATGAGTGCACACATCTTTCTCAAAAATATGCTCTTATGTCGGCGACTTAAAAACTATGAGACATATTTTTGAGTAAGTTGTAACATACATATTTTTAGACTCGGCTGTACATAGCCGTCTAAAAATTTGAAGCACGAATTCGTTTTAAACAAACTGAATATAATCAACATTCGTTATAAGATTTACAAGAGTAAGCCAAAACTCAAAACCTTTTCAGTTGTGCATTTTGCACAACGATGCACTGCATCCTAGACGTTAACAATGTTCTCAAAACACTGTCTCTACGGTATTATTATATTAAATTATACACTTCCTTCTAACGAGACAAAGTTTTATCTGAATATGAAGCTTATGCGAGATGAACCTTTATCGAAGTGAAAGCTCAAAGTCACGGCACTCGTATTAATCTTGCCATTTACTTAATGCACACTTAAAAATACGGTTTATCCATTTATAATAGCGTCTTGATTGTTGATTTGAAATGTTCAAAATGATGGTGAAGCAGTGATATTGATAGGACAAATGGCCGTCGGGCAAATATAGCAAGTATGCAGCATTAAAAGTACATACTAACACTATATTATCCCATATATTTTATCCATGAGACCATAAGTAAGGTCTGGCGGCTCTGGGATCTTGGACCATAATTGCAAACTGCATTTTAATTAGTTTTGGCGCTACAAATGTTACCAACGGCCCATTCGTCGAACTTTAAGTTACGTCAAACATTTGTTAAATATACGATATGCCGAGAGTCTACAGTGACGTTTCTTCAAACAAATGATTATAGATCACCAAAAAAAATAATCGTAAAATTGCCAGACACGGGAGATTTCCTGATGTGTTTGATGTCGGTGCCAAACCAAATAGATCTCCCGCTACACTCGACGTCTGCCCGTACGTGACTGCTCGTTTGGGTTGTATCACTCAGCACGGGCCTCCCCTCCATACTCGAGCGTTTTTTGAAGTCGGTGAAAATAAGTATCTTTGATGAAGAAAGTGAAATATTTTAACACTTACACTAAAAAATAATAGGTACGTACTATAGCCTGCTCTTAGTTTAAACGCGACCCAGTGTTATCTTTTTAAAATTGTACACCCATAAATTAGACAAGGTTGCAAAATAATAGCGTAAAAAAAGGAAAAGTAAAGTGCGAAAAACAAGATGGCGGCACAAGTGCAGCATTAGTCGCGTAGACTATTGTTCCAAACGCTCGCAGAGTTTGTTTTATATTAATCTGATTATTTAATATTTACTTTTAATACAGCCATAACAGTTAAGTAAAAAGTATACATTATTAGCATTTGCGTCAAATCCGGTAGTTCCTTTTTCGCAGTTTTATTTATGATGCTGGTCCAATGAATTATCAAAGTTTGTGACCTCGAGCGCCGAACGAAACTTTGACAAAAATCGAGGAAACCGCAAAAATCTCGTGTTTTTTTTAAAGATTTGGGCGATCTTGATTTTTGACCTTGATCTTGAGTTTATTTTAGTCCCTATGTCCGTGATTTTTTCAATAACAAGTTAGTCAAAAACTCGGGATTCGAATCGATACATTCCCTTGACAATTGCTAATTAATTTTATGGCAGCCGTATTGTGACCAAAAAAAGCACTACGAATTTAAAAAAAATCTCCGTTTTCTGAACCTGCTGCACCTTAAGCAACATATAACACTTATAGAACCCTGGCTACCCCGACGTGTTCACTCGTCAAGCGATGGCGATGCCCGGCCAGGTGGTACATTAGAGGTGCGTGGCCACTTCCCGGCGATTTATGCCGGCTTATATTTTATTTGCACTACACTACCCTGTCTCCCATTTAAAAGCACGTAGAAACTACATTAAAAATGTCCATTTTATTCTTGGTCTGTTTTTCATTTATTTTGTTTTATTTAAAATTTATTAAATACTATGAAGGCCATTTTAAATTTGCATTCCAATGTCAAAATGCACAATTTTTTTGGCATTCAAAAGTATTTTCGCATATTGATACGAGTAACATTGACGTAAACAGGAGAAAGCCGAAAGGCAACAATTCACTGGTGGCGAGACCAACAGGAAGTGCAAATAAAATAGTTTTATTTTAATTGCATTGCACTTCGCAGCTCCTCCCAGCGTTATTGGTGCGGTCACAGATCACTTACAGGATATAGCACGCTTTTAAAATGCATTAGGCGCCTGTTGTTTACCTCTACTGTTTTCTTTTGTATTGTTTTCTTCTATTAAGGTGTGCCATAAAGAGTATTGTATTGTATTATAAGACTGGACTGGTCATCGGGGAGATTGTGTTTTCTAGCAAACAAATTCATTGCTGTATTATTCAGTATATTAAAGTGGTTTTCCTATTTATTTATCCATGTGATATAGTTTTGTATTACTTAATTTTGACTTTATTATTATTACTGAAAGGGGAAAACGTGGTCACCATTTTTCTTTCAGATAATTAAGCAAAAAATACGCAAAATAAAACTATGTGACAAAGACCCAAAGTTGAGGAATCACTGGATTAGCATAGTCGGTAATGTTGGTAGTAGTGACCCTGCATACGAAGCAGGAGGTAAACATTTGATCCTGGATTATAGATATAATTTATGTATCTATTTTGGAATTTAATTATGTATATTGTCATATTACAAACATTGGTTTATAATAATCTTTAATACCTACTGATTGAGGTGACATTCGGAATACGCCTGCAGCAGCATTGGGAAATGGGTGATGTCACCGTCATAAAAACGGGACCTATTCTTGAAAATTTCCTTTAATGTTTCACAGGCATTTCCTTCACCGGAAATAGACTGGCAGAAGATGATATCAATATATTCTATCATCTGCACGAGTATTTCGAACTACCCGCAATTGGTCTTGTTTATCACTTTGAATGACTAAGAGCAACAAAACACTGTAAGTTCGTATGTAGATAAGGTTGCTTTTATGTTGTTGATGTGATGACAGTTTCCCAGTGGCGATATTCCAGTAGACAAAGTTTATTGCATCGAGGCTCATCCCTACTATAATACTATAAATCCGTAAGTACGAGGGGCGTTCAATATATTCTCGGTATATGTATGAAAATGAAAGAGAACGATAAAGGTAATATTTTAATTTTTCAATTATATTCCTCTCCTATGTTTTTGCACTTAAAAGATCGGTCAATAAGTTTTTTAAGACCGTCATAAAAATATGTTTTATTTTTAGTGTCAAAATGCTCTTGCACTGCCGCCTTCAACGCTTCATCGTCAGAAAATCGATATCCTCGCAGATCTTTTTTAAGATTTGGGAACAAAAACAAGTCGCTTGGGGCTAAGTCTGGACTATATGGCGTGTGGGTTATAGTTTCAAATCCGGATTCTCGAGCCACAGCCTTGGCAATCTGAGCAGTATGGACAGGAGCATTGTCATGCAGAAGCAGAACACCCCTAGTTAACTTTCCCATCCTCTTTTCTTTAATTGCTTCCCTTAATTGGCGTAGAATATTAGCGTAGTACTGCCCCGTTATATTTACACCTTTATCTTTATAATCTATCAGCAATATACCCTCACAATCCCAGAATATCGTTGTCATGACCTTACCGGCTGAAGGTAGGGACTTAAACTTTTTGGGATGAGGTGTACTTTTACCTACCGGCAATTGTAGAAAAACAAGAGAACATATATTTTTTTTATTTTTTTTTTATTTAATGTCAATGTATGCCTGATAGTAGCCAGTATTAAATTAGTCACTAAAAAGGTCGGAAGGTATCAATACTGCGAATATATTGAACGCCCCTCGTACCTACTATCTCTTCACGCTTAATTAAACCACTGAACCGATATGAAATTGAAGATAATTTGGGTCCAGGAAAGGACATGGCATGATTTTAATCAATCATTATCATTCTGTAACCTGTAAATCTATGAAATGTACCCGGCTGGTTACATAATACCTAGGGATGTAGTAAAGGAAAGAAAACACAAGAGTTCACTTGATAGTTGTTTTATTTCTTCTTTCAAAACTCCTACATACCCTAAAAATTCAACTTCTAGCTCAGACTGCTAACGGTAGAGCTGTTGGTTCATTCATATCTGTATTCTTACACTATAGGATAAATCACCAACAAACTAGTTGTTTAATTAAATTTTATTCTGGTAAATATTATATGAAAAGTTACACCTAAGCATTAAATTTGGCAAGCAACACTGTCCATCAGACCTCAGTAAACCTTGATTATGATATTAAAATTATTCATTATAAATGTGACAAAAGCAAAAGGTTACCGATCTATGACAATGACAAAACTTGTTCTACGAGTAAACTATGAGCTTCTTAAGGGCTTCCTAAGGGATTTCTAAGGGTTTCCAAAGGATTTCCTAAGGATTTCCTAAGGTTTTCAAAGGTTTTCAAAGGGCCAACACATACCTGCTGCCACAGACGATGTTTATTCCTCCGAATTAACTCCTCTGCATTCCGCCTGACGAACAAGACAGACGACAGAAAAAGTCTGCTGCAGTCAAAATTAGCATTTGGGTTGGAACTCGTAACAATGGCCGTGAAGGCGTCCCGAACTGGACGAAGAGAAGACCCGTCTCTTACATCAGCCTGCCACGCTCAAGGGCACGCTCCTCTTTCCTCAGCAACTTGGCAAAGGAAAGCAACATTTGCCTCGACCTATTAAAATCTGGAAAGAATAAATTACTTAGTCTTCCGAATTTGGATTAAGCTGTTTTGCAATGAAAACACTGTGGGAATTGCTTACCCAGAAACCAAAATCTGAATCTCCGGAACTATATACTCGTATGGCGACAATAAATTTCCACGCTGAGTTTTATAAATATCTATTTTAATTTTGTAATAAATCAGTATTCTGACACAAACCAATGCCGTCTTTTCTTCTCCTTCTTTTTTTCCCTACATTTCAAATTTAGTGCTCTTTTCAGCCAGAACTGTGTGTTGTCAGTCAAATTGTGCTACCTTTTAAAACATGTAGGTTTCATTACCTAACGACACAATATCCAGAAAAAAATGCTGAAATACAACTATTTATATTTGTAACTAAACTAATTAAATTAAATCATGTTTCATATTTCTAAAAAAAAATATAACACTAAGAGAAATAAAAAGAAACAACGAAGTTATTACGCTAACACCACTAGATGGCGCTATGTGACAATTCCACGCAGGTGAAGTTGCAGGCACAGAAGCTTAGTCACATGCTTCGTAATGCAGTGTCTACCGGAGGTGGTCTAAAGTACGACCAGTGGAATTGTATCGACGTGGTCGCGAAATTGCCAATTTCCGCCAATTGATGTCAATTAATTACTTTCTTTCGTTATTTCGATCGTCCCCGAGCCAGTTGCAGTTACATAAGTGCAATTGGCTTGCGATCCGTATTTTCAACAAAATTTGTTAAAAATGTATTTGTTATGTATTTATTAAAAACTGAAATATCATATACGAAAATGTTATCATTAGTAGAAGGGGTGCACTAAAAGTTATTATTTATATTATATATAAGGTATAGTATTGTTTTATTATTATGTTTGAATACTTATTTATATAAACCTATTTACTAATATTTATATGTCACTCCCCAAGGCCTTGGCAGAATAACAGGGTTGCAATTTGCCTCGTTTGCGAATAGCAACAATAAGCTGAGACAGGGTCTTTTCCCTACTGCACACATTGCTGGACCCAAGTGTGTAATGTATCTGTTGTTCTCTCGTGACTCACTGAGAGAACGATTCAAGGAAATAGATATTCTCACAGTAGCTTCACAATACATACTAGATGTGATAATGTATACGCATAAGAATATAAAGTCCTTTAAGAAACTGTCCGATATCCATAGTTATAGTACGCGAAATAAACATAAGTTAGTAGTCTCCAAGTTTCGTCTACAGAAAGTTAAAAAATCGTTCATGGGAAACTGTGTAACATTTTATAACAAAGTACCCTTAGAGGCATGGAACCTGCCCTATACTTCATTCAAGCAATACGTCAAAAATGCACTTCTCAAAAAGGGATACTATAAAATAGATGACTACTTGGGAGACACGGAATCATGGCCAAGTATCCAGTCTCAAAAGCTGTAATAGTTTTGCGTGCAGTGTCCCGGAGAGGCATATGGCGCTGTTGTTTCTAGCTGTTCAACCTTATGTATTAATGTTTGTTATGTTTTAGTTATTTTGATGATGACATTGACATATTAAATACATAGTAGTTATGTATTCTGTAGAACTAGTTTTAAGATTGTTACCTTAACAGTCTCTTGACGTGAAATATGTATTTCATACAATTTTTTATTATTTTTTATTCTTTGACATTTGGAGAACCTTTACACCTCCAAATCTTATTATTGTGTATTATTATTTTTCTCAGACCGTGGGGACCTTATACATCTCCAAACTTAATGTATTAACCGTGGAGACTATACGTCTCTGTCATATTGTATAATATACTTGACTTGGTACATACTAGTTATGTACAGAATGTAGCATTATTTTATGAGACTGCTAGTTTAACAGTCCAGACGCGGTTTATTTATTTAGTATAAATTTTATTTTGACACTTGGAGAGACTTTACACCTCCAAATTTTATTAGTATTAGTACTCTGACATTGGGGACCTTTTACATCTCCAGATTTAATGTGTTTTTAACCATAGAGACTATACATCTCTATTGTATTGTATTAATTATTTATTTTAAGATTATTATAATGTAATGTTTACCCAGGTATTGGCTGTTGTATTTATAAATGTTGTTATGTATTTTTCATGTCACTATATGATGTTACTATAAATGTTGTATTGACTTGTAAAAGAGCCCTTGAGGCCTACTTGCAGAATAAATTTTTGAATTTTGAATTTTGAATTTTGAATTTTTTGTTTGTTTTTTGTTTTTATCGTTATCTTTTTAATGTATTTCTTTTATCTTCTTGTTCTGTTGTGTGTGCTTTGGAATAAACGTCATTTCTTTGCTTTAAAAGTTGACGTTTGGATATTAAATGTTATGTAATGTATTACTGTTGCTATGTATAGTTCGTGTCATTCACGATGACGCGCAGATTTGTCAAATCTAACCTTTAATAACATGTCGATACGAGTCAAGGCACGCGTCTTCGTGAATGACACGATCTACCTATATCATTGTTGCTACTGTTGCATCTGCTGTCAGTGTCTGTGATAAAATGACGGAATGAATGTCTTATATCATTATATAATGCGGCGGCGAACGTCATTAATTTTACCAGGGAAATTGACGGATACAGCGCCGGCAACAACGTCGCAACGGTAACGCAGCTGCGGTTGCCGCCCGAACGTCACCTTAAATTTACCGGGGATTTAGGTAAATTTGAAAGAAAGAAACATACATATTTTAGGAAATTTTCCAGTTTTCAGTTACTAAATAGGTATTATTTATTCTTATTCTCTTTATCTTTGTATCTTAAAGATTTACAATTTAATTTATATTTACAGTCACAAGTCTACCCACAGAGAATATTTTATTTTGTATAAATTCGAGGGAGTTCTGTTATTGGCTATGGTTATGGTTCAAGAATATATTTCTCTCAAACATCAAACATTTATTCAGCAAATAGGCCACAGGGGCACTTTTACATGTCCATTTTTACAAACAAAAAAATAAATAAAAACAATAACAAATATGGAATCGATGAAATAATATATACTTTATTAGAGATGTATATTGTCTCTAAATCTCAAATTACACAAAAAAAAACTATGATAAAAAAAACCAACAAATACTAAAATTCTTTGGTGTCAGAGATTAAATATAAAAAATATATATTAAATTATCCTTAGAGATGTAGAAGGTCTCCAAAATAATATTACAATTTACTTACAGAGAGCACATTATTTACATAGTGCACGAATACCATAAAGTAAATTCCAAAACAAAACAACTTATTTATTGTTTACAAAAAAATACTTGTAAGTACTCATGTTTAAGTTCACTCAATATTTACCGTAAACGCTTTAGAATTTCTTAATAAATGATATTAAAAAATAGGCCTAAAAACCTCCTCCTTACACTTTACACGATGCCGTTCGATTCTACTGCTCGTTCCACATAAACCGAGCACGTTCAATAAACCCGAATGAAAACCGCCACAATAAAATCCGGAACATTCCAAATTCAAACTTGGCCGAATATTCCGAGAAACGAACCGGTAAAAGCGTAAAAATACGATTCGAGTGGATGGGCCGGAAACACCGGAAACCGGTTTCCGGAGGATACAACACTAGTTTCGGTAAGGTGCGTTGGGGTTATTAGGTACAATAGATAACAAAACTTTTTCAAAATATAAATACATAAATAACATCTAAGTATAAGTCAAGAACAAAATAAATGTTCATGATGATCACAAATAAATTTGGACCTGGGACCTCCTCTGCTCCATAAGCAGGCGATTTGTCTGGTCATTTGCCTTCTACGCAAGTTAGCCATCGTCCCAGGCAGAAGGGGGAGGGCCCCCGCTCCGAGTCATACCTGGTGCAAAGGCTGTTAATAGTAATAAAGCGTGGAAATGCTGCGAGCATCATGGGTACCTTCGCACCGGAAACGGCTAGGAGCGGTTTTTCTTATAATGCTTTGAACTTGCAATTTACAGTTGTAATTTTTATTTTTATTTTATAGAAACTTACTGTTAGTGTGTTGTGTTATTTTTATAGTCGGAGAACTTACGAAACCTGCAAACAGTCAAAGGACGTTTTATTATTCTTATGTAATAATGAAGCTTAGGTAATTAAGTAATTTCAATATAACAAACTGCAGTTTGCTCGGGAATTTTCAGAGCACATATACCTATCATACATACACAGCTAGCGGCTGTAGCGAATGTCAGTAGCAGTTACAAATATATTTTTTAGAAGCACAGAGCGATATTGTAGTTTATTTGACTGCAAACTACTAATTTCAATTAAACATGTGTGTTATTACGTAATAACACACGTGTGTTACCTGTTGTAAATGCGTGTTACATATCTAAACGGGTTACTCACGTATTTTTACCGAATGTTATAAACTAAGTTTTTTTTTTGTCAAACATTGCTCGACACGTTTCGCTCTACGTGGACTGCTGGCTGTAGCTATCCGCGACCGATTGCTAATTATTGTATCTGTAATTAAAATAGCGTGTTGGTAAGTTGCTCAAAAAAAACAACATATTAATTTAGTATATTAGAAGTACTTATATGTATTACAAATTCATTTTAAATTAAGATTTGTCCCGTTTACAGAATAACCCCAATGCACTGGCGAAATGTAACACCATCTTACAGTTGCATTTGGTGGAATCTTGCCATTCGGAGTGTACGAAATTAATGCTATTGGTTCTACCTACATTTTCTTTTATTGTTTTCATATTATGCCCATGTTCGTGAAAAGTTCCATGTACAATATTTGCTTGAAATAAATCATATTCATATGGAGTGTTTTTTTTTGTTTTGTCTAGTAGTGTGAGTATGAGTCATACTTCTTCATATTTATAATATAACTTACATATTGCTGTAATAAAAATAAGGCTTAGAAAGAAGGAATACTGCTTCAGGTGGCGCCCATTAGCAGAGATGCATCAGCACTTTGTGTCTGCTGATTTATGCCCACTTAGCTAGACAGCCCTAGCACGCATAACTTTTTTATTCTACGTCAACATTATGGCCCGCCTGATGGTAAACAGTCTCCGTAGCCTATGGACGCCTGCAACTCCGGAGGTGTTATATGTGCGTTGCCGACCCTAACATCCCGCACCCTCGTTGAGCTCTAGTGTTAGTTGACTGCGGTTTTCTGTAATGTACTTCCCCAGTTGGGCTCCGCTCTAGATCTGGAATGACATCCGCTGTGCTGTCCCCTGCCACACAAAGCGAGATGACATTCACAGTGCCCATGCCCCTCTTACATCAACATTATAAATTTATAAATAAAAATAATTAGTATAAGACAATCTGATACAAATCGACCTATCCCCACAGTAAGATCAATAAGGCTTGTGTTGTTAGTACTACACACCTAGATAAATACTAAAATACATAAAAAAATATCCATAACTCAGGAACAAATATCAGATACAAATCAGATACAATTACATAAATTTTGTGGGTCACACTAGGCTAAGCCTGTCCCGTGACTCCACGTTTGCGTATTCTGTTAGAAGCGATTTTTACATATATTTTACCTAATGGACAACTTTATATGTAGTTGTATATAGTAATATTTGTAAATGCCCTTACCAGTATTTGAGACCTTTCACAACGTTACACGTACAACGTTTTTCATTAGTTTATTTGTTTATACTTTACACTAAATAAATAATGTGTAAGTGACACTTTTAAGTTAATTGGAACTGAAAAAATATTGCGCGCAAATAAGGAATAAATATTAATGAACATGCATGAAATTGCTATTGGGTGCTTAGGCTCCCTAAGTTGTATGTAACTACTAGGTACTCTTACTACTTCCTGCTTTTACAAAGGCCGCTATAATTCTGAGCCCCGACTGAGGTAAGAGGTAAACAATAGACATGATTCTAGGAAGTTTATATCTTCACGTGTACCTGGAAAACTAATAGTAAAAGCGAGTAAAAATACAAACTATATTCTTAGAAACGATTCACGATTCTTTTTAATAGCGACTACGATGTTGAAACCAGTCAAACATATACATCTAGTTATAAATATATATTGCTGCCGTAATGAAATAAATAAATTTTATAATTTATACGACAATTACATAGATACATTGTAATTTATAGTTGTACACAAATACTTTTATGCATAGACAACATCCCTTATTACTGGACTCACAAAAAAACCACCTGCTTCGTAGGCAGAGTCATAACTGCATAGTTCAAATAAAGGTGACATTTGCATGACACCAATGACAGCTGCAGCTGCATTAGGGTGAGATTCCGATGTCAACTGCAGCTTCACTAATAATGTGACATTACTGCTGCGGCTTTGACGCTGCCGCTGTATCTGTCAATTTCCTTGATGGATTTCAAATGAATGGCGTTTACGGCAGCATTCCTGCCGCGATTCACTCCATTACTTATTTTATTAATCAAGGATACAGATACAGTGCCCGTGCCAAGCCGCAGTGAAATGTTGCAACAGTAATGCAGTTAATGCCATCGGGGTGCCACATTTACTGCTGCGATGTTACTGCTGACAAAAACTTAGAAAACATCCATAACTCAGGAACAAATATTTATGATGAACATACAAATAAATTTCTATACCGGGATTTGAACTCGGGACCTTCTAATTCGTAAGCATGGAAACGCTGCAGATGGAGGCTTTTGAGTTTTTAGCGAGCGAACTTACAAGGCAATTCGAACGTACATTGACATCAGAATGATATTTGAATCATGTTATTTAGTTATCGTGAATTTCTCTCGTACCTACATGTATTGGCACGAACGAGATGCACGACAAATAAATAACATGATTCAAAATTATTTCTGATATATTTTACGTTCATTGGCCTAGTAGTTTTAATTTGTGAATAGCCTCGTACGGACAATGGACGTGGCGTATAAGTGCGAGCCCCGCGGCGTGATGGATGGCGCTATTTACACGCCACGCGCTTATTGCACGCCACGCAACGCCACTGGTTCCATTACGCGCGCTTAGCAATTACTCGGGTCCGTGCCTGCGTTATTGTTCATATCTGACTAGGTACGTTACGTTAGATCTGATTTAATAAAACATAATTACTAGATACGAGACCAATGTTCAGTTTGAGGTATAAAACGGGTAATTATCTTTGCAATTTAAGGCTAAGATAGTAGTAAAAAACACTTACCCTATAACCCCCAGATGTTATCTGACGAGCGACGTGCTGATATCGTTTGCACCAAAGATTCATTCCGCTCCGCAAACACACTTAATTTTTTCCGTTTCCTCGGCTCTTTCCTTTACATAAATATTATCTAATCTTATCTTGTTTTTTTTGACATCATTCGCAGCATATTCATCAAATCCGTACACGGACGTATTTTTGTTATTTTTTAACCGTAGGCAATAGGCCGGGCCTATCAACTGAAAGTGCTGTTCTCTGCCTCAAGCAGACCGTCCAGTACTATACCTCCAGGAAAACACCGGTATTTGCATGCTTTTTAGATCTATCTAAGGCCTTCGACCTCGTGTCTTCTAAGTTCTCTGGCGGAAAATGCAGCAAGTTGCCGGTCTTCCTAGTGAGGTAACTTCTCTTATTAAATATTGGTACCATAGTCAGAAAAATTGCGTGAGATGGGCCGGTATGTTTTCGGAGGAGTACGGGTTGGAGTGCGGAGTGAGGCAGGGGGGGATCTCGTCTCCTCGGTTATTCAACCTGTACATCAACGGTTTGATTGATGAGCTGAGCAACGCCAATGTCGGATGCTCGGTTGATGGTGTTTGTATGAACAACTTCAGCTATGCAGACGACATGGTGTTGCTGGCGCCATCTCTGGGTGCTTTGCAAACCCTAATCGGTATCTGTGAGAGATACGCAGGGACCCATGGACTCAGATATAACGCCAACAAAAGCGAATTTTTAATTTTTAAGGCTGGTGCTAAAACATACGAGACTCTGCCTCCAATTACTCTGTGTGGCACTAACCTGAGCAGGGTCAAGCATTTTAAATATCTGGGTCACTGGGTGACTGAGGATCTCTGTGACAACATGGACATCGAAAGGGAGAGACGGGCGCTGTCCGTTCGCTGCAACATGTTGGCCCGTAGGTTTTCAGGGTGCACGAAGGAAGTCAAAGTAACCCTATTTAGGGCATACTGCCAGTGTTTCTACACCTGTAACCTGTGGGTCAATTATGTACAGAGGACGTACAGCGCTTTGCGAGTGCAATATAATGATGCCTTCAGGATTTTGCTCGGTCTTCGACGGAGTTGCAGTGCTTCGGGCATGTTTGCGGAGGCAAGTGTTGATGGCTTTCATGCGATTATAAGAAAGCGCTGTGCCTCCTTACTTGATAGGTTGTTAGGGAGTCCGAACAGCATCCTGAAGGTGTTTGCCGGGAGGTGGGACTCACCGATGATGCGTAGATGGATCAGTCTGCACTCCAGTTTCGTAAATTATGAGTGTTAGTTATAAGATTATTTGATTCAATTTAAATGCTTATTATTTTATTTCTGTTGATTATTATGTTATGATTTTTTATTAATTTTAATTTTTTGCCAGTGAAGAATTTGTACTGAATAATATAATTATAATTATTGCAATTTGATTAGTTTTAGATGTATAATTAATGCTGATATGTCTGAATTATTTTTAATGAAATGATTTATATATTGTAATTAATGCTGACATGTTTGAATTATTTTAATGAATTGATTTTTATATTTTAATTGGTGCTGACATGTTTGAATTATTATTATTATTTTTTATTTGTTTATTTTTTCATATCACATTTTATCATATCAAAGTGTACGTATTGCTCACCCGGTATTGTATAGTCCTAGCCCTAAGTATACGTGTTGCATGGTAGATTATAGGAAATTGTAATAGTCATAGTCATAGTTTAACATTATTATTTAAGTCTGTTACTAACACTTATATGGGCTATGCCTGAATTAAACGATTATTTAATTTAATTTAATTTAATTTAATTTAATTTAATTTAATTTAATTTAATAGAGCACACCTACTTTTGACTGATGAACTACAAGAAATCGCTGCTTTGTCGATGACAATAAAAATCGTGTATTATTGTATAAACCAAACCAACCAACCAACCACTATTACCAACCAACCAAGAACAAGCGGCATCTCGCTCGTTTTTTCCCAGAACGAGCAAGTTGTGGAATGAGCTACCTTCTGAGGTATTTCCCCTGCGCTATGGCATGGGGTTCTTCAAGAAGCAGGTTTTTAGGGTTCTCAAAGGTTGGCAACGCATAAGTGGCTCCTCCGATGTTGCTTATGTCCATGGGCGACGATGACTGCTTCCCATCAGGCGGCTCGTCTGCTCGTTTGCAGCCTATTACATAAAAAAAAAAAATAAAGAAACCCTCATGCACGGAATGACTGATTTGGTTTGGCCGCATTGACCTTATTGTGAGATACGCAAGTGCGATTGTTACATAATGAGATAGTTCAAATTATCGGCCCGATTTGAAGAATGAGATACGATAACGATAAGTTCTGGTTTAGATAAGTTCTATACCTCATCTTGCAAAATTCGAGGTAGGCCGCCGACGTGCATTCGTTTGATATTGAATTGCCAAAACTTTCATCCCAGAGATGCACCGAGTGAATGAAATCTAGATCGTAGTTTAGAACCTAATTGTCCTCAGCGGTATTATCTAGATCCATCAAGCAGCAAGGATAAGGCCGTCGCCCATTTAGATGCGATAGCCGCGATAAGGGCGGCATCCACCAACAAGAGCATTACTCCATTAGTTTGCGAGTAAATCACTCTCGTGGCAGCATTCCCAGAATATTACGCTCAGACTACGCATCTAGCAAGGCTTAAACTACATATTTCACATAGTACGTGTCAAAGGGATCGTATTAAAGTGATCCGATTTGCGCAGTTCATCACGTAATAACTGGATCCTAGAGTTAGACCAAGCTAAGTTGGCAGCGATTTTGATAGCCCAGACTGTGCAAGAGGTTTGACGTTTAAAATAACACTAAACTTGCGCAGTCGGTACTATCAAAATCGCTCCCAACATAGCTTCGTCGTACTTTAACAACCCTATATCCAATAACCTACAGATAGTTGTAACAGACTGACATCTACATTTATTTATTTACTCTCTTAGAAATTATTGAATTTGTTTGGAGTGAATTTCGCGCATAATATTCGCACTTGTAATGTGACAGTGGCATCCGGTGACATCTGGCGGTGAATGACTGAACTAGCAGGTAGTTTACTCATAATAATTGCATAGTACAATATTTGTTTATAATATATTTTTCAATATAAATTCTTAAGTAATGTTTATTGAATAATCGATTAAACACAATAAACTACTTCGTAAGCTTTTAATTTATTTATGTTATCTTTAGAGATGCCATCTGTTGTAAGGCAGATCAATCTAAATACGCGGGAATAAAAGTGACCAATCATAGACGAGGATAGTAAATATTATCCAATCAAAACTCTGCATTCTGGTTGGGCTTAGGAGTAGGATTAACATGGCGGTTGAGGGGTTCTCATGGGGGAACGAGGTTATTTAAGGAACTGCAAAGTGGATTCGTGGTCTTTTGCCTTCAGGAGAGCGTCGAGTCAAGAAGGAACCCTGTGAGTGTTAGGTTGTAAGGAAAACCATGTGTCTAAGCTTGTTTGCAGATATGTCTATTAGCGGCCATCTTCAGGAGATATGAAAAGAACAGCGACTGCAATGGGCGACGCGCGGGTCGTATTGACTTGAACCATGGTTGTGAAGAACTGCGTGAGCCTACCACGGGCAGCTGCCGAAAGGGCTACATTTCACGAGCATCGGGTCTTAAAGGTTCTTAATTTGTCACTGTGAGTGGCAAATCATAAGAAAACCGTGTATTAGAACTTGTTCGCAGATACGAGTATAAGCTGCCACCTTCGTTGGAAGCTTAGCGTGTGGATACGGCCAACATGGGCGGGAAGCTGTAGGAGCTTCATCCGGACCAAACCATCATGGGTCCGCTGCCAAACAACTACGTGTTACGGTGCGGTAATTTCATATACCTACTTAATTATTTGCATATCATTTTATATCTTGAGGAAACCTAAAATACATATTTCGTTCATTCATTTGTAGGCTTGGTTGATATCGACGAGTTGCCTATAAATAAAATCATTATTTCTATATATGAATAGCGGGTAGGTTGAATATATCGCGTTGGGTACCCTTCATTGTGGAACGAGATGGCAATTCTTGTGCTCTGTGAATGCAAGTCGGATTCTTGTACGAGAGTGTTATTTTAACTACGACGGCAAAATGGATTGAGATATTTAATTTCATTTGTTCAGTGAATTCCTAAATCATGTATATGCTTTTTAAATATAATCAATTTTGAAGATGGGTAAATCAGTGTTCGTGTGTGATATGATTATAGGGTAGGTAGATGCATTCAATTACTATAAGTACTTGATTTGAGTTGTGAAATCATTAGCAACTAAATGAATGTGTGTTTAGTAGTAAACGAGCGCGTTTATTATTGTGGATTAACCGTTTACGAGAAGAAGTGGAACGTATGTATTTTCCATGTTTTAATTCAATGGCAAGGGTGGAATGTGTCTTGATTTAGATATAGATGGCATAAGTAGATGTGTTCAATTAGGTTGATAAATAACTTTAGTTGTGTTACACTCGGCGGTCATTTCTTTATCGTTTTATGTAGGTTTAGCCGTCAATATCAGTCATTATTACCATATATAGTATAACACGTAAAGTCAACGAACGGTGTAGGTAATTTAATTCATGAAATGTTTTAACATATATTTAAAATTATTTATTTCTGAATTCTCGGTTCATGTACGAAGAATATCGAGTCCTGTCAGCGGATCCTAAGGGCGCCTGCTTCGTGTCTCGCCATCAATTCCTGGGGTGTTCTGCCTTCGAGAGCTTCAACGCTTCAAATCAAGATGCGGACCTCGCAGATGTGGGCGAAGGCGAAGATTCACTCCGGTGCAAGCTAGTAGACACGGTGCGTTGGTTCTGAGTTATATGTTATCTCAATCTTGACCTGACATATCTATATATCGCATACTTTCATGTTTCAGTGTTAGTGAATTACAGCACTTTGATTGAAAATGTAGGTTGATAGGTTGAGTGAATTAATTATGATGTAATACGCAGTTACATAATTCACCTTTTACAATACTACAAAAATAATTGGTTGTGTAATTATTTGTGCACACGTATATAGGTATACGGCCACGTTTGTTTAATTAGCAACCAAGTTTCATGAACTAGATTGATATAATTGTTTGGTGAATAAGTTTTACAAAATAGTTATTTATTTAGAATGTTATACAAATGGCTAATGATGTAATATTATGTCGCAATACATTATAGGTTTTATTCAATGACTTCTTACAGTAGCTTAATTACTGTGGCTACTGTTATAGGTATTCTGTACGTCACTAAGTTTAGATCCTTTGACTTCCACTATTATAGTTTACATCTTATAATTTATGATTATCATAACTGAAATGATTCTTCCTTTGAATGCCTAGCTGTCTTTATTCATATAGATACTTAGCTTCATATATTCCGTAGGGCGTAAATGTTTAACTCGATTAGAATATTAAGCACTATTTTTGTCTCAATTTCCGGTTCACGGTGGTTGCGGAGCGAGTCTTGTTCCATCAGCGGCTTTCGAGTGTCTCGGTGTCTCCGAGCATCCTCGTCGGTACCTGATCAACCCCACTGCCACGGGCGCCCAGATGCAAGACCTACCTTCTACATGAAGAGGCTGGCTGCACTACGCCGCATCTGTATCTCACGCCTGCACATTGTATCCAGTGCGCTGTCCATTTGCGTGGAACGAGAATTGGTCCTGCCTTGCCTTGTCTTCTCATCATGATGTGAGAGCATCGAAGCCCCATCAAGCAGATCTTAATACCTAGCGGTGACGTAACCTTTCAATAAATTATACAAAAGGTTTTAATTTCATAGTCTAGTTATGATAGGAGTATACAAGCGATTTAAATAATATTCACGATTCCTAACTGCTTACTTATTTGTAGGTAGATAACTGGTGCCTATTTGATACTTATTTTATGATCATGATTCCGTTTTATAGGTACATACCTAAGTATATTACGTATGTTGAAATGTTATTGTGGGTGTATATATTTTGATCATTTGGTATATAGTTTGATCTGTATTTGCCAATGTATTATACCTGCCCTAATTTATTTGTCATATTGAATCAAATCATATGACTTGAATGTGGTTATTACATTTTGGATTATGTCCAATTGAGAGGATATTATATATATTTACTAATCAATTGTAGTTGTTGAAACCTGTCACAGTGGTTTTATAAGTGGCTGTTTTAACAATGCGGTTTTTGGTTATGTTTGGGATTGTCGTTGCATTTGATTGATCCCAGTTATGACTAAAGGTATCAAATCCTAAACCGACTGGCTTTTAATTTAATTAACAGTTGTACTCTTTGCGAGATGTCGCATATGATAATTTAGTAAAATGGCTGATCTCATGATATTAGGGGCAACGCTTATATCATTGTCTTGTATATTTTCGTTCTTGGTCACTCATGTCATTTATTTACTATTATCCCGGTTTCAGTACTTGATAGTCTGAACCTTACGTGTAATATTCCATTAGGCTACATGCCTCAGGTACTGCAGACGGTGCAAGGTCCAAGTGACTTACCTATGGAAACATTTCACGTGGGATTTGCGGCTCGACATATTAGGGAGTTGTCCATAGAGCGGTGTATGCATGATAATTTTATGAGATTCAAAAGGTTGCCTTATAGTTGACTGCAACCAGCTATTTTATTTTACAGTATATTAAGGTGATAAAGTTGTGTGAAGCCAGACTACACCCCGTCGATCCTACCTAATTTTATAGCGTATTTATGAATGTGTTATCATAAGTACTAATACATCTTTACTTATATTTGATCAAAAGGTATCAAATCTTAATCCAGCTGGCTTTTAATTTAATTAACAGTCTTACTTTTTGCGTGACGTTGCATATGATAATTTAGTAAAATGGCTGATCTCATGATATTAGGGGCAACGCTTATATCATTGTCTTGTATATTTTCGTTCTTGGTCACTCAGGTCATTTATTTACTATTATCCCGGTTTCAGTACTTGATAGTCTGAACCTTACGTGTAATATTCCATTAGGCTACATGCCTCAGGTACTGCAGACGGTGCAAGGTCCAAGTGACTTACCTATGGAAACATTTCACGTGGGATTTGCGGCTTGACATATTAGGGAGTTGTCCATAGAGCGGCGTATGCATGATCATTTTATGAGATCCAAAAGGTTGCCTTATATTTGACTGCAACCAGCTATTTTACAGTATACTAATTAAAGTAATATAGTTGTGAGAAGCCAGACTTCACCCGGTCGATCTTTATAACACATTTATGAATACGTTATCAATACGTCAATCACAACATAAGTGCTAACATATCTTTATTTATATCTGAGCACATTAGTAAACCTTATATATTATTAATAGAACTTGCTACAACTTCTTGTTTCATAATTTTCTTTATCTTAAAGTAGGAATATTTTGATCTCCTGATGTATCCCACAATGGCATTTTATAGGAAGAAGGTAGGGTTTATTATAGTAGTCTTGTAAATAGTATTCAATAATTTTGATAGGATTTTAATAATTTCCTATTGGTTCAATGCACTTAAAATAGTGTTTCATTTTATTGACATGGTTTATATTCGTCTTTCTTTAAGAACGGATATGTTTTGTGCTTGTTGGAACATATTTCAGATTTTATTTTATCATGTAACATGTCTCACACCTCAGAGAGCTTGGGTTGTTATTTATCATGATGTTGGTCTATATTTACCACTAAATGATCACGCCATACCTAATTTAAATGAGGTTTTAATTTGTCTTTATCTGTGACATATTTTGTTATGTTTGTGTACAGGTTAAATTGGGCAGTCAGGTTTTTGTTCCGTCTTGTTTTCCTGACTTAGGTATTTGGCCCTAGCAATCAAGGCGGTATATCCGAATGGGTCCTAATCAGACTTCATTGGATATAGAGCTCATAAATTATTGAATCATACTCAATCAATTTTAATGCAATAAATCAAATTTATTAGCATTTAATACCTTGTTTATTTTATACTTCATCCCCTATAGCCTAGACCCTTATTTACTAAATTTCAGTATTACTTTCCAAAGGTTTCAATAGAGTTGAGGAAAGTAACAGTATTTCAGCTTACAAAGCTTTTGTAGTAGAGTTTAGTCAGGCTAAGACAGTACAATATGGTTTAAGCCGTAACCAGGATATTAACTTATTATTTATTTTATTTTCGTGCCTTTTAAGGCACAATTTGATGTTCGTGCAATGGTCTGGGGTCGAAAGTGAGACATGTTCTTTATCTGTACTGTGTTCTAACAAGCATTGTTTATATGTAAAACTGAACTTTTAGGCTGTTTCGTTTCGTATACTTTCCTTCCATCTTGATATATTTTACTAGGTATCGATGTTTACAGGTGGTATTACCGTGATTTGTTTTATAATGCTTTGGTTTCTTTCAGTATCATGCACCATACACTACAGTTTTCAATTGACGTTTTACAATTTATCCGATTTTTCAGTAGAGTTTTATGATATATTTTGATTTAAATTACAATGATTTAATAATGATTAATTTAATTTAAAAATTTGATTTATTCAATTTTTAATCTACACTATTCGGTTTAGATTTTATGAGCTCTATGAAAATGTATTTTGACAGTTTTAGTATACCAACTTTATTTTGGAAATTTCTTCATTTTATTATTTCCTTAACTTTCGTTGTAGTAGAATCGTACAATTTTATTGTTTTGTTGATAAAGGAACAATAATATCAGTGTTGGAGCGAACGCTATTGATTTTCATTTACTTGTACTGTGTGTGTTTATATAATTTTATAATTTCCAGGATACATTATTTTATATGGTACGTATAAATACATATGTTTAGTCTTTTACGTGTAATATTTTACAATTGTGTACTATTTATATATCGACATTTTTTTATTTTAGTTTAGCCGCTATGTGTGTCAGTCTCTCTCACAGTAGCTTATAGATGGTTGTATTAATTTGGACGCGGATATTTTATTTTGAAATTATATTTTAGCGATGGCACTGCGATATATCTTAAAATCGGTCCTTTCATTTTATTGCATTGGTGTTTATTTTCATGTTAGTGATCTTATTTTCAGTGTTCGCCGACAAAGTAGGCTATTGAGTTGATAGTGACATTATCTTTGGTTCTAAATTGCGGGTTTTTTGTGTTTTTTTAGTTAAATTATACCGGACGGTTGTTTTATAGGTGCTATATAGTAATTTTGTCAGTCATGGTTATAGTGTTTATAAGGGAAACCGATTTAGTTATGTTGATGTGATATCTTGTTACCTTAAATATAATAAAACGTGACAGACATGTTATTTATGTTTATCGGTATATTATTAATATTATTATAGCCTTTAGTTAGTTAGTTAGTTAGTGCTTCTGGGCATTTTCCGCAAATCGACAACCATTGTGCCTATTTTGCGTGACACGAGGTAGCGCTACTCTAACCACCCTAGCTCCTCCACGAAGCCTAGCAAAGTTTCCAGGTTACTAATTGCCTCTCCTAGTGTGCATGGAGTCCCTAGGTATTTGTTCCTGTATACTTCTACCTGTTTGCAGTCTAGGAGAATATGGTTTGTTGTTTCTTCTTCTTCCATGCACGCTTTGCACATGGGGCTGTTTTACCCATATTGCGTAGGTGTTTGTTAAGTGTGTTATGTCCTGTAATTAATCCTACTATTTTACGTAGTTGGTGTCTAGGTGTTTTCAGTAGTATTTTGGTAAGTTTGTGGTTCAGTTCCGGTAAAACATCCTTGGTCTGCCTGCATGTGTCCATTTCATTCCAGTATTTAGTGTGCAGTTGTCTGTGATGTAGGTCTAGCTGGTTGTGTATATAGGATATTGGTAGGGGTATCATGGGCTCGGGTCCATATGCCGGCGTTTCTGAACCTTTCCTGGCCAGTTCGTCCGCTGCATTGTTTCCTCCTGATCCACTATGTCCCTTTATCCATTGAATTGTTACTTTGTTGCCTTCTTTGCTCACTTCCGTGAGGCTTCGATGACATTCGAGTACGAGCTCTGAATTAAGTTTGTCGCTGCATAGCGCTTGTAGTACTGATTTACTGTTTTTTTTTTATACTACGTCGGTTGCAAACAAGCATACGGCCCGCCTGATAGTAAGCAGTTTCCGTAGCCTATGTACGCCTGCAACTCCAGAGGAGTTACATGCGCGTTGCCGACTCTAAACCCCCCTTTCACTCGTTGAGCTCTGGCAACCTTACTCACCGGCAGGAACACAACACTATAAGTAGGGTCTAGTGTTATTTGGCTGCGGGTTTCTGTAAGGTGGAGGTACTTCCCCAGTTGGGCTGACAGTATTAGTATTAGTATATTTTCGTGTTTCACTTGTCGTCTTGTTATAGCATTGCAAGCTTCTATTATTCCCACACATTCAGCTTGGAATACCGTGTTATGTTCTCCCAGGGCTTTTGAGATGTGTATGTTCAGGTCCTCCGAGAAGACACCACATCCTGTACCTTCAAATGTTTTTGAGCCATCTGTGAATTTTCTTAGGTTTGTTTGGTCCAGTCCTTTTTTAGGATCTTCTGTTAATGGTATGGCGTATTCTTTCCAGAAGATCATAGTTTTGGTGTTTTGTCGATGGGCGCCTCCAGCATGGGTAGTTTAGAGATTATATTTTCATAGATCTTCTTGTACGATGAGCAGAAGGATGTCCATAGGTTTAGCTTTTTCAACCGAAGAGCCGTGGCAGCCACTTCTTTTTGTATGTATAGGTGTAATGGTAGGAGTCCTAGCATTATTTCTAGCGCCGCAGTCGGAGTAGTTCTCATACAGCCCGTCGCAACCACACATGCTAGTCTTTGTGTTTTGTTTAGTTGTCTACTACCGTGGTTAGCTGGGTGCGGGGCCACCATACGACCGCGCCGTAGCTGATCATTGACATTGAAGAGCAAGTCCCCATCTCTTGCCCACCATCCTCCGGCATTGCCAAAAGACGACGGTTGCTTTGTTTAGTTTATTGTCCAGGTGTTTGTTCCAGTTCAGTCTATCATCCAGGATTATGCCTAGGTATTTTATATCCTTTGAAAGTGTCAATCATCTGCCAAAAGGGTTGGCAGTTCGTAAGTACCCAGTTTTGTTTGTGTGTGAAGAGAATTGTGTCGGTTTTTTTTTGGTTTACCGATAGGTCATTCTCCTTACACTATTTCTCTTCTATTTTCAGTGCTGTCTGTGTGAGATCCCACAGTGTGTTTATTACTAGGCCGCTGATTATAGTCTTTATTGCTGGAAACTAAACTGCACACCATTGTTTATCAGTTTATGAGGTTTTCAGGATTTAGTGTCCAGCGTGTCTCGTGACATATAGGCCTCTTCCAGCTTCTTCAATTTTCCTCTATCGTTTGCTATTTTGGGCCATCCTGTTCCTCTAATTTGTATAGTTTTTTTTAGTTGTCATAGGGAAATGTGTGCTTTTGATTAATTCTTAAAGAATCTTTTTTTTTCTATTTCGAGGCTTATTTGATTTCTAAAGGATATTAAATGCACAGGTACGCATAACTTTCTGCATATTCGATATTCATCATTGACTTTTTCGGCTATATTTTCTTTGTTTGTCATTACTTTCGGTTTCGATTTGTCATAGTCTCACCAGATGCTCTGCTTGCCTCTGTGTTTATCGGTTTTACAACTTCTTGTAAATACTTGCGATGTCAGTTGTTATTTTTATTAGTATTATTACTCCGGTAAACTCCGTAAATATACTAAGGGCGATTGTAACAGACTGACATCTACATTTATTTATTTACTCTCTTAGAAATTATTGAATTTGTTTGGAGTGAATTTCGCGCATAATATTCGCACTTGTAATGTGACAGTGGCATCCGGTGACATCTGGCGGTGAATGACTGAACTAGCAGGTAGTTTACTCATAATAATTGCATAGTACAATATTTGTTTATAATATATTTTTCAATATAAATTCTTAAGTAATGTTTATTGAATAATCGATTAAACACAATAAACTACTTCGTAAGCTTTTAATTTATTTATGTTATCTTTAGAGATGCCATCTGTTGTAAGGCAGATCAATCTAAATACGCGGGAATAAAAGTGACCAATCATAGACGAGGATAGTAAATATTATCCAATCAAAACTCTGCATTCTGGTTGGGCTTAGGAGTAGGATTAACATGGCGGTTGAGGGGTTCTCATGGGGGAACGAGGTTATTTAAGGAACTGCAAAGTGGATTCGTGGTCTTTTGCCTTCAGGAGAGCGTCGAGTCAAGAAGGAACCCTGTGAGTGTTAGGTTGTAAGGAAAACCATGTGTCTAAGCTTGTTTGCAGATATGTCTATTAGCGGCCATCTTCAGGAGATATGAAAAGAACAGCGACTGCAATGGGCGACGCGCGGGTCGTATTGACTTGAACCATGGTTGTGAAGAACTGCGTGAGCCTACCACGGGCAGCTGCCGAAAGGGCTACATTTCACGAGCATCGGGTCTTAAAGGTTCTTAATTTGTCACTGTGAGTGGCAAATCATAAGAAAACCGTGTATTAGAACTTGTTCGCAGATACGAGTATAAGCTGCCACCTTCGTTGGAAGCTTAGCGTGTGGATACGGCCAACATGGGCGGGAAGCTGTAGGAGCTTCATCCGGACCAAACCATCATGGGTCCGCTGCCAAACAACTACGTGTTACGGTGCGGTAATTTCATATACCTACTTAATTATTTGCATATCATTTTATATCTTGAGGAAACCTAAAATACATATTTCGTTCATTCATTTGTAGGCTTGGTTGATATCGACGAGTTGCCTATAAATAAAATCATTATTTCTATATATGAATAGCGGGTAGGTTGAATATATCGCGTTGGGTACCCTTCATTGTGGAACGAGATGGCAATTCTTGTGCTCTGTGAATGCAAGTCGGATTCTTGTACGAGAGTGTTATTTTAACTACGACGGCAAAATGGATTGAGATATTTAATTTCATTTGTTCAGTGAATTCCTAAATCATGTATATGCTTTTTAAATATAATCAATTTTGAAGATGGGTAAATCAGTGTTCGTGTGTGATATGATTATAGGGTAGGTAGATGCATTCAATTACTATAAGTACTTGATTTGAGTTGTGAAATCATTAGCAACTAAATGAATGTGTGTTTAGTAGTAAACGAGCGCGTTTATTATTGTGGATTAACCGTTTACGAGAAGAAGTGGAACGTATGTATTTTCCATGTTTTAATTCAATGGCAAGGGTGGAATGTGTCTTGATTTAGATATAGATGGCATAAGTAGATGTGTTCAATTAGGTTGATAAATAACTTTAGTTGTGTTACACTCGGCGGTCATTTCTTTATCGTTTTATGTAGGTTTAGCCGTCAATATCAGTCATTATTACCATATATAGTATAACACGTAAAGTCAACGAACGGTGTAGGTAATTTAATTCATGAAATGTTTTAACATATATTTAAAATTATTTATTTCTGAATTCTCGGTTCATGTACGAAGAATATCGAGTCCTGTCAGCGGATCCTAAGGGCGCCTGCTTCGTGTCTCGCCATCAATTCCTGGGGTGTTCTGCCTTCGAGAGCTTCAACGCTTCAAATCAAGATGCGGACCTCGCAGATGTGGGCGAAGGCGAAGATTCACTCCGGTGCAAGCTAGTAGACACGGTGCGTTGGTTCTGAGTTATATGTTATCTCAATCTTGACCTGACATATCTATATATCGCATACTTTCATGTTTCAGTGTTAGTGAATTACAGCACTTTGATTGAAAATGTAGGTTGATAGGTTGAGTGAATTAATTATGATGTAATACGCAGTTACATAATTCACCTTTTACAATACTACAAAAATAATTGGTTGTGTAATTATTTGTGCACACGTATATAGGTATACGGCCACGTTTGTTTAATTAGCAACCAAGTTTCATGAACTAGATTGATATAATTGTTTGGTGAATAAGTTTTACAAAATAGTTATTTATTTAGAATGTTATACAAATGGCTAATGATGTAATATTATGTCGCAATACATTATAGGTTTTATTCAATGACTTCTTACAGTAGCTTAATTACTGTGGCTACTGTTATAGGTATTCTGTACGTCACTAAGTTTAGATCCTTTGACTTCCACTATTATAGTTTACATCTTATAATTTATGATTATCATAACTGAAATGATTCTTCCTTTGAATGCCTAGCTGTCTTTATTCATATAGATACTTAGCTTCATATATTCCGTAGGGCGTAAATGTTTAACTCGATTAGAATATTAAGCACTATTTTTGTCTCAATTTCCGGTTCACGGTGGTTGCGGAGCGAGTCTTGTTCCATCAGCGGCTTTCGAGTGTCTCGGTGTCTCCGAGCATCCTCGTCGGTACCTGATCAACCCCACTGCCACGGGCGCCCAGATGCAAGACCTACCTTCTACATGAAGAGGCTGGCTGCACTACGCCGCATCTGTATCTCACGCCTGCACATTGTATCCAGTGCGCTGTCCATTTGCGTGGAACGAGAATTGGTCCTGCCTTGCCTTGTCTTCTCATCATGATGTGAGAGCATCGAAGCCCCATCAAGCAGATCTTAATACCTAGCGGTGACGTAACCTTTCAATAAATTATACAAAAGGTTTTAATTTCATAGTCTAGTTATGATAGGAGTATACAAGCGATTTAAATAATATTCACGATTCCTAACTGCTTACTTATTTGTAGGTAGATAACTGGTGCCTATTTGATACTTATTTTATGATCATGATTCCGTTTTATAGGTACATACCTAAGTATATTACGTATGTTGAAATGTTATTGTGGGTGTATATATTTTGATCATTTGGTATATAGTTTGATCTGTATTTGCCAATGTATTATACCTGCCCTAATTTATTTGTCATATTGAATCAAATCATATGACTTGAATGTGGTTATTACATTTTGGATTATGTCCAATTGAGAGGATATTATATATATTTACTAATCAATTGTAGTTGTTGAAACCTGTCACAGTGGTTTTATAAGTGGCTGTTTTAACAATGCGGTTTTTGGTTATGTTTGGGATTGTCGTTGCATTTGATTGATCCCAGTTATGACTAAAGGTATCAAATCCTAAACCGACTGGCTTTTAATTTAATTAACAGTTGTACTCTTTGCGAGATGTCGCATATGATAATTTAGTAAAATGGCTGATCTCATGATATTAGGGGCAACGCTTATATCATTGTCTTGTATATTTTCGTTCTTGGTCACTCATGTCATTTATTTACTATTATCCCGGTTTCAGTACTTGATAGTCTGAACCTTACGTGTAATATTCCATTAGGCTACATGCCTCAGGTACTGCAGACGGTGCAAGGTCCAAGTGACTTACCTATGGAAACATTTCACGTGGGATTTGCGGCTCGACATATTAGGGAGTTGTCCATAGAGCGGTGTATGCATGATAATTTTATGAGATTCAAAAGGTTGCCTTATAGTTGACTGCAACCAGCTATTTTATTTTACAGTATATTAAGGTGATAAAGTTGTGTGAAGCCAGACTACACCCCGTCGATCCTACCTAATTTTATAGCGTATTTATGAATGTGTTATCATAAGTACTAATACATCTTTACTTATATTTGATCAAAAGGTATCAAATCTTAATCCAGCTGGCTTTTAATTTAATTAACAGTCTTACTTTTTGCGTGACGTTGCATATGATAATTTAGTAAAATGGCTGATCTCATGATATTAGGGGCAACGCTTATATCATTGTCTTGTATATTTTCGTTCTTGGTCACTCAGGTCATTTATTTACTATTATCCCGGTTTCAGTACTTGATAGTCTGAACCTTACGTGTAATATTCCATTAGGCTACATGCCTCAGGTACTGCAGACGGTGCAAGGTCCAAGTGACTTACCTATGGAAACATTTCACGTGGGATTTGCGGCTTGACATATTAGGGAGTTGTCCATAGAGCGGCGTATGCATGATAATTTTATGAGATCCAAAAGGTTGCCTTATATTTGACTGCAACCAGCTATTTTACAGTATACTAATTAAAGTAATATAGTTGTGAGAAGCCAGACTTCACCCGGTCGATCTTTATAACACATTTATGAATACGTTATCAATACGTCAATCACAACATAAGTGCTAACATATCTTTATTTATATCTGAGCACATTAGTAAACCTTATATATTATTAATAGAACTTGCTACAACTTCTTGTTTCATAATTTTCTTTATCTTAAAGTAGGAATATTTTGATCTCCTGATGTATCCCACAATGGCATTTTATAGGAAGAAGGTAGGGTTTATTATAGTAGTCTTGTAAATAGTATTCAATAATTTTGATAGGATTTTAATAATTTCCTATTGGTTCAATGCACTTAAAATAGTGTTTCATTTTATTGACATGGTTTATATTCGTCTTTCTTTAAGAACGGATATGTTTTGTGCTTGTTGGAACATATTTCAGATTTTATTTTATCATGTAACATGTCTCACACCTCAGAGAGCTTGGGTTGTTATTTATCATGATGTTGGTCTATATTTACCACTAAATGATCACGCCATACCTAATTTAAATGAGGTTTTAATTTGTCTTTATCTGTGACATATTTTGTTATGTTTGTGTACAGGTTAAATTGGGCAGTCAGGTTTTTGTTCCGTCTTGTTTTCCTGACTTAGGTATTTGGCCCTAGCAATCAAGGCGGTATATCCGAATGGGTCCTAATCAGACTTCATTGGATATAGAGCTCATAAATTATTGAATCATACTCAATCAATTTTAATGCAATAAATCAAATTTATTAGCATTTAATACCTTGTTTATTTTATACTTCATCCCCTATAGCCTAGACCCTTATTTACTAAATTTCAGTATTACTTTCCAAAGGTTTCAATAGAGTTGAGGAAAGTAACAGTATTTCAGCTTACAAAGCTTTTGTAGTAGAGTTTAGTCAGGCTAAGACAGTACATAGTAAACTCAGCTAGTCACGCTCTCATACGTTATTTTTATTGAGGCATGTTTCAATTTTTCATCAAACAGATACTGCGAGCGATAATACAACTTTTCATAACAAAAGTAAAAATGGCTAATTTTAAAATTTTATTTTAATCATTAGCATTCCACGGTCCTACTCGTAATGCTTGTTAAATTAAATTAAATGGAACAGGGCTGCTTTTGTTTTTTTTTTCGTTCGATTTTAAAACGTTTGCAGACGTTTTTCTGTTTAATCCAAAATAAATTTTGAAACAAATTCTACTCTATTTTCTAATACCATTATTTTCTTGTATGGGCCGCTAGAGATTAATAGAAAAAACCGGATAAGTGCCAGTCGAACTAGCCCACCAAGGGTTCCGTACAAACTTAACATTTTTTTTCTCTTAAAAATATATAGTTTTCAGATTTTTTCCTACACTAGTTTTATAAGATGGTTTTACTTGCCAAATTTCACAGATCTAGGTTAGCGGAAAGTACCCTATAATTTTGATTCCCTTGAGAGTGTCAAAATAAACATCAGCCTCCGGGAACTGTAGTCAGACCTGAGTATATATTTTTAATTTCACCATTACTCTACGCGTTTCCGAGATAAAGGGTCTTGACGTTCAGGCGCACGGACAGACAGACGGATAACAAAGTGATCCTATAAGGGTTCCGTATTTTAAGCGTTTGAGTTACGGAACCCCAAAAATTCACACATGCTCCGCCTAGTAAGTGATCTGTGCCACCGCCATTGTTTTTGATAATTTAGGGACAGCGCTGTTTGCGACAGTTAGATAATGATCAGAGTTATGTTGGGAATAAACAAACAAATCTCAAACACTACACTATGTACGGAGGTAAACAAAGCGACGCAGTGAAGGGTTCATTATGTAGGTAGTTTCTTGAAATCTCGAGCGCATGCACATTTATAGGTACACGCATCTAGCAGTGGGTCGACACTCCTCCTTTCGGGCATTCTCGGCTCTGTCCGGCTCAGAATTGCTCCGAGCAATTATTACGGTTGAACAAATTGACGTCCCTTGGCGTGCACAACCGCAGATAAAATAATGACTTGAATTTTGATAACCCTAAATAGCCGAAAGAGATATTGCCATGCATTGGAAAGGGACAGCATGATTCGTCTTTGAATCGATGTCAAACTTTGGTTTTATAGGAAATGTCATATCTGTACGGTAGTACTATTATTTATTATGTGCGTAAGAAATATGTCACCGCTATTGTTTTAGTTGTTAGATTTAGATTTTCATTGATTTTGCATTATTGGGTAATGATCAGAGTTATGTCGGGAATAAACAAACAAATCTCAAACACACCACAATTTATTACTTCTTACACACGCTATTTATTAAGTTTTACAAAAAAAAAAACACTATGCCATTCAGTTTCCTTAAATGTATACTTAGCCATACCCCGAGGTTAACGAAGTTTAAAAGAACATACCGTGTATATTTATTTAATCTTATGGCATTATATATACATTGAGGGCAATCAGAGTGTAGCCTTGAGGTTGCTAAGCCAGGTAACCAAGTCAGGTCACGGTGTTCAGGTCCTCAGCAGGCCCAGGATGTGAGTGGAGTGGGCAGCGTTGGAAGATATGTTCGATGGTCTGCTCTTCCTCTCCGCATTCGCAAAGTGGGGAAGCCGTCCACCGACCGTGTATAAAAATGTATTAAGAGTATATTCTATCATGTTGGGATACGAGTATTACCGGATTCATGATGAAAACGAATACTTGTGCCAATATTGGGACTACATTCGTTTGTTACAAACATGACTAAAATGTCAGTTTTAATGAATTAATATATTATAATTTAGTATAGCTTTTACTAAAATAGGATAATAGTTATTTACGATACAAGTGCAGAAAATAGGAAATTCGCACGTGTATCGAACAACGGTTTACAGTACATTAAAGTTTTGACATATGCACGGAAAGTGCTCATTCATTTTTCCTATTTTCTGCACTTGTATCGTAAATAACTATTATTGCACGCATGATATCTATGTATTTACTATTCGCGTTCATTAGAACTCAGCAAATTATCACGTGTAAAAGTTTTGAGTCCGAGAGCGCTGTGATAATGGCGCGTGCCTACTCATTGTAGTCCAAGATCCCGACTGTTAATATGTGTGATTGAGTAGGTACGTAATATATAAGGGTGTTTTTATTTTAACTAGTTATTCGAAGCCGAAGCGAGATGTGTATAGTTAGTGTTATAAAGTCAAACTTTTTATATAAGTATACTTAAACTATTTAATCCTGACAGCTGTCTTTATTTGGAATACAAATTCAGCTTTTGATTTTAATGATGCAAGTTGAACGTAGCAATATATCCTGCGATCGATTTTATTATATTTTAGGAAGCTTTTTGTAGTTTTGTAAAAGTAGGAAGGTTTTTCAACTTTACAGCAATTACAGCCGAAATTTAGTTGGAACACGTTGTGTACGAATGCAGTAAACAATGGAACTAATTCTCCAATGGCTTCTGTAAATACTGATTTGTCTTTCACCTGTTAGTGTTTGATCCTTTCGCATTTTCTCAAAGGTTAGCTGGAAAAGATCCCTTTTAGTGATAAGTTCGCGTTTGTATATTTTTTTTTGTTTTATCTATTTTATGTTAACCTGTTTATGTGCAACAAAGTGACATACATACATTAAGATAGTATTACATGGTATTAAGTTCATGACTGTGTTCGAGAAAAAGTTACTGTCCCAGTATGTCATTTTTTTTAACTTAAGTCACTAGAGGTGACCGCAGGATCATCTATTGGGCATCAGAATGTTTCAGTACTTAAGTTTATCTTTTAATAAATAAAATCTTTATTCATGGAAAGACACATAAAGAATTATTAAAAACATACAACTTGAATATACAACTAAAACAAACTACTGTCGCGTCTACTAGTCGCCTGTTGCCTCCCTTGACTTTAACCTTATATTATTTAAGCAACGATTGTATAAATCTTTTACAAGACTGGTTACAGGCAGACGCATCGGGTTCTCGCACTAGCTTTCTCATTAACGTAAAACTCAATCGAAGGCGATTCGCTCCATTAGATGTTATGCTTCATTTAATGTCCGATCGGACTAACCTTTACCTTTATTGACCTTTTCGTTAGGATTTTTATTATTCTGTGTAGCAAATTAGAGCAAAATCGAGAACTATTTGATAAAAGATACGAGAGAAATATATTGAAGAAACAATAAAGCGAGCAGGTCTAATAAAAAAGGTACCTACTAAGGTACTCTCTTTGTCTAGAATATAGAGAATGCTATTCTGTCAACTTTGCTACGAGCTCAGAAGCCTGAGGGAGGAGCTCACGATCGAGTAGCTCAAGGTGGTTTACTATGCGTTAGTAGAGTCCAAGCTAAGGTACAGTATCCTATTCTGGGGAAATAGCTACAAGCAAAATATTAAAAGAAATGTGGTCGTACAAAAAAGAGAGATCCGAACCATTTGCGCCTTCCACAATGGTCAGGCTGTCAGAATCTTCAACAAGATACCCTGTAGAACTAAAAATAATTACGAACTATGAACATTAAAAAAAAAAAAAATTATGATTTCGCTCGTCCGTCTTCATATATATACATGTATTGCGGCGGCTGACATCATTTATGTCATTTTGATGTCATGCGCAATGTAAGTTTGAATTTTTGAATTGTCCTTGTGTTTGGATTAGAGAACTACAAGGCCTTATGTAGAAGGTTTTTATGGTACATTTTTAACTATATTACGTTCGCCAAACTTACTTTTAACGGCGAAATAAGGCGACTGCCTTTTCAATGTAAAGTACCAACGTTCAACGTTCACGTAAAAATCTACATTATACAGATTAACTTATATTACTTTGGTGAATACATTATTATATCATATTGACACAGTATATGTTGTTTATATTTTCCTAGGTTAATTTAGCTACTCTCAATAAAGATAGAGTCGGATCGAGATAACATTGAATGACATTTGCAATGTCACCATGAAAATATGACGCTAATAATGATACTCCCTCACTGTGTTACATTTAAATTAAGTAGTGCATGCAATGTCACCATGAAAATATGACGCTAATAATGATACTCCCTCACTGTGTTACATTTAAATTAAGTAGTGCATGCAATGTCACCATGAAAATATGACGCTAATAATGATACTCCCTCACTGTGTTACATTTAAATTAAGTAGTGCATGCAATGTCACCATGAAAATATGACGCTAATAATGATACTCCCTCACTGTGTTACATTTAAATTAAGTGGTGTATGCAATGTCACCATGAAAATATGACGCTAATAATGATACTCCCTCACTGTGTTACAGTTAAATTAGTGCAAACTTGTAATTAGAATAAAATTGCCAGTTTACCAACTTTTTATTATATGAAAATAAAAATATTTAGTTAGCAGCTCCGTATAAAGTTGAAAGTTTCGTAAAGTTCTCTGAAACTCTAATATTTATTTATTTTACATTTTATTTATTAATTTAAACTAACTCCTAATAAATTATCCTACCAAGGCTTTCTTCAGGGACTATCCACACTAATGTTATAGATGCTGAAGTGTCTGTCTGTTGCCTCTTTTCGCTTAAATAGCTGAACCGAATTAGTAGTTATTTAGTATACTTAAGTTGTTTGAGTCCCGAGGGTAGTTTTTAATCCCAGAAATCATCCCTTAAAAGAGTGAAAATTATCTCTCTTCCACCCCGGTAGTGAGATAATTGATGCATCATCTGATTATTGATCTCAAACATAATTATGATCAAATTGAATTATTGCCTTTACACTTTATCTGGACGTGACAGTTGTCTCTCAAATAAAGAAGTTTGTAAAGAGTCAATATAAAGCAGATTAGATAAAAAAACCGGTCAAGTGCGAGTTCGTTTACCTCGCGCACCGAGGGTTCCGTACAAACTTTCAATTTTGTCATGAAAGACTTTTGACCAGAAGTATCCTATTAGTATAATTGTGTACAGCGCCATCTATGGGCGAATTGGCTAACTAATTTGTGCGATCTGTATGTATGTTGGTTTTTCAGGGATAATTCTTTATCATGTGAACCGATTTCCATAATTTTTATTTTATTTGAAAGATGGTGCCTTTAGTGTAATCTCATGGGAATTCAAACTATATCAAACACCCACAAACTGGATTAAATTGCAAATTAAATTTCAAAATGTTTTTTGTTAATTAAAAAATATATGAAGATAGAGGTCTGATTTTATTTTTCCTGTAATCTTTACGACAATTTTACGAGTATTATTATGTAAAAAATTTGTAACTTTTACAGGAAATCGTATTTTTTTCATATTTTCCTTGAAAATTGTTTTATAATGTTCAATTTAAGCTCTTTTAAATGATACCCCACTTGACCTAGTAACTAGACTTTGAAATTTAGCCCCCTCTTTATATTGGCAATTTTCCATAATTAAAACAAATAAAATAAAAAAATTATAGTTCCAATATGTTTGGGTTAGTGTTATTCATTACTATTCCAAATTTCAAATCAATAGCTTAAGTACTTCTCCAGATATTTAGCAATGTGACAGACGGACGGACGGATAGACATAGTCGCACCATAAGGGTTCCTTTTGTATCTTTTTGGTACGGAACCCTAAAAAGGTACCCAAATTACTAATCCCACGCAGACGAAGTAGTGGGCAAAAGCTACTTTGCAATAAAAGAGAAGAAAAGATTTCAAAAAAGTCGACTGTGCGCATGCCTTACCAACCTGTCTTACTGTACCTGTCTTTGAAAGTATACTTAGGCTAGCTAGCAAAAGGCTACGATAACCGCTTACAGGCTGAACCTATAGGTACTTGTTTGCCACCTACGTGGTGAAAAAGTCAAGACGGAGAAGTGTGGTTTTCATTTTTCATTTTTCGTGCACTACCTGTTATAAAAACTTACTGTTCTTTATATCTTTGCCGTTTTTCTTTTCTTTTCTTTATATAATATTTAGGTTTTTTACATTGCCATTTTCTATCTTAGTTTATTATTGTGTTTTCACTTCTTCTTAAAGTACCTTCTTGAAGTTCACAAAACAACCTGTACCACTGTACACTGTGTCTCCGGAGGAATCACTGAATCCTGAGTCACAGGCTTAGTCCTAGTTCAGGAAACAGAGGCTCAATCCTAATGGAACTGTTACAAACCTAAAATAAGTTTTATTTTGTAATTTAATGTAAGGCTCACAATGTGAGTAGCAATGTCATTCTGTATTAGGTTTCAAGTAAATAAAGATTTAATTATTTATTTATTATTTATCCTGCTACTCTACGGTTATCCGGAAGAGATCGCTTACAGTGATCAGATCGCCTGTTGCTACCTTTTTTACATTGTAAATTTGTTTTTAATTTTGTTTTCTTTGTGGTGCAATAAAGGATATTTACTTACTTAATCGTACACCACACTTATCCTTATCGACCTTACCAAAAATAAAGCCTACTCGTATAAAGCTGTAAAATGCCGGCTATATTTGGCAAACGGTAATGGTTTCATTAACGCTAATCGATGAATCAGCTATCGATTCAAACTCCATTACGTAAAGCTCCGGGGACGATTGCTGTAAACACGACCCTTACGGCCTCCAGGGCTTTCTGTATTTTACAAAATGTTTGGTGCAATTCAAGTTTTGCTGGCTCAGGACGAATTAATCCATCTCCTAAACTCTTCAGGATATTCTACATTCATTATGGTGTGACATTTATAGTATAAAAATAGGTAAAATAAGTTATGAGTAACTATTATCGAACAATAAAAACTCTGACCACTCGGGCCCTAACCAAGATGAGAGTCGAGTCGTTAGAAACGAAACGAAACGCTATCGTTCGTAACAGGGAAAAGTGATAGAGAAACAGAAAGCGTTTCTTTGTCGTAGCGCATAGGATTGTCATCTTGACTAGACCCCTGAAATAGATTCTAGCTTAATAGCATAATAAATGGTCAGTCTCACACAAATCGACAGAAAGGGTGCAGTGAGTTTCGATGTTTCTCTGAATGCAGCTCGCTGAGGCTGAGACTGGGATTGCGGATCGGAGTCCGATCAAAAATAACATTACCTGCGAGGGTGTCAAGGCACGAGGGTTAAACAAACTTTGTCTCTGAGTGAAACACAAAATTTTTCACCACACCAACTCAAGAAAACTAGTTATTAAAAAAAAACAAATCCAAATAAACGTAATAAATAAATTATCACTCAAAATTATCATTTAAAAATCAATTCTACTAGCGAACATAAGAAAACAACTCAAAATTTAATTACTTTGCCCCATATGTGGATAAAATGCAACTTTCTCATTAATTTTTGAACAGTCAAGAGGGCCTTTACCAGTTGTTGTGGTGAAATAGTACATTACTATAGAGGCCGGGAAACGTAGGGTTGCAGGCCAAGTAGATATATACAGCTGAGCGTAGCGAAGCCGGATAGAGATACGCGGCCGGCAACCCCGTTTCTCGCCGAGATATGTATAGTGCTTTTCTCAAACTTGCAATTAAAACAAAAAATTGTAGTCAATTTGTTTTGTGGCGACCTACTCGGCTCGCCACTCTACCAGCGGTGTACAACCCGTAAGTCCGCGCGTCAGCGCGATGCGCCACCGCCGTTGCTTAGCAACGAATATGCACAACAAATCACCGTACCAAGCTAACTGAAGCTAGTTGATGGGTGGATACCAAGACGTTGTGCCACAATTTGACGTTAAAAAACAAAAGAAGGTTGCTTTACAGTCCTAGGTGTGTAAGGCTGTATGAAATTCCTTTACATATCATCTTCACTCATGCCACCTGATATGTAGTATTTCCGGACCTAATTTGACGTAAGTCATATCATCATTTCATAGCAAGTTTGAGAAATAACATTACCTACGCATTAAACTAATTTTTCGGTTTACACTCGCGTGGTTTTAGTCACTTGCGCGACATATAGTTTAATGTTAGTATGTCACACGATAGTTTAAATTCGATTACCGACGCATTTTAAGAATTTGTGCATAAATAGTCACAAAATTTAAATGGTGTGTTTTAGAGCTATGTTAATGCTTTTTTCTATCGCGTGAAAGTTCAATCAGGTTTCGAATGGATGAAGTACTCGAGAAATTTCTCAAAATTTATATTTATTATATTTTTTGACAACCGTATAATGATCCTAAAAAAACCGCTACGTTTTTTGAAATACTGTATTGGCTGAACCCACTGCACTTTAAGGGCTAATCGTAAATTTAGGCTCAAGATATAGGATTGATATGTCGTTCGCCGCGGCAGATTGCGGTGTCAGTGTGTGAACTGCCTAAGGGCCAATCGATTAATCTGCCATCGATTGTAATTCCATTGCTGCTCGGGCCCGCGGGACGGTTGCTACAAACAGGCAATTAAGGCTTTTAGGGCATTCTGCATATACATATACATAACACATCTGTCGGTGGCTGGCCATAGATTTGTTCACAGACACATCTTCTTTATATACGAGGAAAACGAGTAGGTAGACGAATCACCTAATGGTAAGCATAACCGTCGCCCATGGACGCCCGCAATACCAGAGGGGTTGCTAGTACGTTGCCGGCCTTCAAGATGAGAGCTCGCTCCTTTTTTAAGGTTTGAAGGTCGTATCGGTCTGGAAACACCGATAATTCCCATTATATACATTGACAAATTTATCCGGCGGACATAGATTAGATTAGATTAGATAATTTATTTCATGAAAGACAATTACATAATAAATTTGCATTGATGTCAAAAATATAAGAATTTCTATCATGATCGTCAAAATAAAATAAAAACGAAAATAATAACAGTACTAATGAAATAAAATTATAGCTCCAATAAGGATTGTCAATACAATTAGAATAACAGTAAGTAGGTAAATACTTACAAAATCCGAAATATAAATTTACAATGTCAAACATATATGCTAGACAGATGACGGAGACATACGTATACTAGCTTTTCAGTATTTACCTCATATCGTATTGTACATAGTGCAATGGGTATATTTTTTGTGTTTGTAGGCAGATAAGCCACTATTGAAGTATTCGCATACATTTTGGTATCATTCTGGTGTCTGCGTACGTTCGAATTGGCCTCTCAGACAAAACGTACGCTGTAATTATTATCACTCGAATTAACACGTGCATTCCTCTGCTGCTTATCGTGGAACAAATGGCTTTTTAGTTGAAACAAATTTGAGCCGACAGATAGTGCGCGTTGGTTAGCTGGGCACATTCGGGCTAAAGCTCGGGGCGCGAACTCTACGGTGTCCCGTGGAACACTTTTTTTTGAATTCAGGAACCGAATAAGATTCAAAAGTTGCGTAATTTATAGGGTTCCGTATCCAAAGGGTCAAACGGGAAATTTTCACAGATGATGTATTTCTGTTGCCGCTATAACAACAAACACTAAAAACAGAATTTAAGGGGGGCTCCCATACAACAAACATAATTTTATTGCCGTTTTTATAAATAATGGAACGGAACCCTTTGTGTGCGAGTCCGACTCGCACTTCGCCTGTTTTTTGTTAGATTACAGCATACATAATATTTTTTTTACATATATTTTGAGGGCTCTACCAGCTGTTTGGATGAAATATAATATTATTTTCTAGATTTTAATTTAATTTTAATTTACTAAAAAACCATTTCATTTTTTAATAAGACAATATTGCTAGCTATAAGCTTGGGTTTACAAAAACAATTCCGAAAATAAGTGCAAATGTAGCATATTGTTTATTTTGAGCTGTTAAACTTCGAAGCTCTGTTACGTAGTTTATATTGAAATATATAAATAAAAATGATATAATTTTCTTTTATTACACTCTTTTTTATTTATTTACATCATCAATTTGGAAAAAGTTGTCATAAAAATATTTTAGTAACTTTTGAAAATTGTCCTTAATTTCATTGTTTATCGGCTAAAAGAACCCTTAACTATGTGTCTATATTTTTAAAATAAATTTTCCCTAAATTTATAAATAAATACGCAACTATTGAGCCCTATTGCGATGCTGGCTTCAAGAACTAGTCAAATACGTGACACTCTAGTGAACGCGCGAGTAGGCGTTTAATACTTGGCTTTTGGAACAACTGAATTATTCGTTGAAACAAAGGGTGTAGCAGGATAGCCTAGGAAAAATTGCCCCCAGCGATTTTGGACCGAAACTGTAATCAAACGATGCCTTTTGGGGAGGTTATACTCTGCACAAAGTTTCATCCCTCTGTTACCCCCTGGGGGTGAAAAACACCCGATTAACCCCAAAACTGTTTTAATTATTTTTTCCTAAACTATTAAAGTGACGAATTTCAAATTTCGTACAAATATTAATAAGACTAAAAGCTATGTGCTAAAAAAATATTAACCCCCTAACCATTTAAATTTTTGTAAAAAAAAACAAAAATCAAAAAAGAATCATCCTGTATCTCAAGTTTGGCTCACGGTACACACACCATTTTTTTTTCAAAAATGTACCAATTTATATTCTATATTATATAAAAGTTTCATGGACCTACTCCAGAAGGAACATTGCGAAATTAAAATAAACGTACTATTTCGTAGCTACTAATCATTATACTCGTATCACGTCTTAATACGCAACGTCTCGGACCCGAAACCAAAATAATTTTAAAAAACCGGCCAAGAGCATGTCGGGCCACGCTCAGTGTAGGGTTCCGTAGTTACTCTTCCGTCACAATAAGCTAAACTGGAGCTTAAAGTATAGTAAATTGTTATCCAAGGGATGAAACGGTACCTTTCACGCGAGTTAAACAAATAGGCAAATTTGCATAATCAGTACCTAATTAAAGTATGTCTTTTTACTATGAAGGGGAAACTTTTTGCGATAACTCAAAAACAGCTAAACTGATCATGTCCGCTATAGTTTTCATTAAATGTCTTTCTTAAGCTCTACTTCCACGATTTTTTTTGGACCTATGGTTCAAAAGTTAGAGGGGGGGGGGGACACATTTTTTTTTCTTTCGGAGCGATTATCTCCGAATATATTCACTTTATCAAAAAATGTTTGTTGAAGACCCTTATTAGTTTTGAAATACCTTTCCAACGATACCCCACACTGTAGGCTTGAAGCAAAAAACAAAAATTCACCCCCACTTTACGTGTAGGGGAGGTACCCTCAAAATAATTAAATTTTTAGATTTTATTGTACGACTTTGTCGGCTTTATTGATTTATATATGATTTTTATAAGATCGACGCAAAACGCTCTGAAAAACTAAAAATCCGACAAGCTGCGTTCCATGTTAAAATACTTCCCCGTGTGTTTCCATCAGTGTAATTCCTCTTTGATCTAGCGCGGCCGCTAAAAAACGAAAAACGTTTTCAGCGTCCGTCAGCTGAAAACTCGCCATTTGCCTCTGGATGCTGACAGTGACATATTTGTTCACCATAACGCGAGGTTAAAAATGGTGCGGTACAAATTAAAGGGCCTACAAATTAAACAAAAAAGTGAAATCGCTGATGTCAAGCAGGACGGGACCCGCTGATTACCAATTCGCCGGACGATATCGGCCTGTCAGTTATTCGCGATTGTCAGCTTTTGCGAATAGTATTAAGAGGCTGTTAATACCTAAAGCACGCACACTGTCTATTTGTATCGGAGTAAATGAGATAGCACTGTCGCATGTTACTGGGCCTGGGCAAGGGAATAATAAGAAAAATATTTAAATAAAAAAAGTGGATTATTAGTGTAATATTTAACTCGACCAAGGTTTAGATATAAATGTTTTGAAATTGTGATTTTAATTGCAGACCCAAAAGTCAAGACAATAAAGACATAAAACAGTTTAATTGTGATTTTAAGATTAATCTTTGCAATTATTTTCTATCGAGCCGATTTCGTTCAATCGTGTATCGAGTACGACCACGGTCTTTGAAATATAATTAATATGAACATATATTTTTCTTACTTGACTAAAACAAATAGTCTTTCTTAAAAAACTGTTTAAGTAACATCAATTTCAAGGACATTGGGTGTTGACAGCCTCTTAATGGGCCCCTTTAGATGCAACTAGTCTCTGTGAGATGTTGAAGACATCGCAAACTCCGATGGCTCTATCTGTGTATCTTTAACTGTATGGTGCACAATAAAGAATATTTACTCACAATAAAATGAGCTTATATTGTACAGAATAGGGAATTTTATCGATTCTGAAGAATAATAAAATACTGAAACAAATAATAATCGGCCCATAAGATATTCACAAGGTTAGGCTTTACTCTTTACTAAGACAGAGGCTCAACCCCATTACTTAAATGTGTTAAAAACCTTATACACCTGTTTCTTATTATTCATACATTTTATAATATTAAATGTAATGTAAGGTTTAAAGCATTCAATATTTTATTTATTCTTATTATGCTATTTTATGAACCTAAATACTTGGAAACGCTTTGCCAAACAGCAAAACGTAAACACATTTAGTGATGTTGCACTTTCCACTTTAACTGAGTATTTATTTCCCCGTTCACAACATTTGCGATAACGCAAAGAAACGCAACCATTTTTCTGTCACATTTTATAACAAACATACTCTCAACTCTTGCAAGTAAGTGCGAGCACAACATATTTTAATTCCCATAGTCTCACATCGGTGATTCTATAAGACGGTTTTCACATTGGCCGCGGATTCGTAAACCGCTCCGGTGTGCGACTGGGACATCACTATATACGAGCATAGCGCTGTTTCGCTCACACACCGGAGAGGCGAACGGATCCGCAACAGCGTGATAACCGCGTAAGGGTGAAAAATGTGTTCTAGTCGTTTTAGGGGAGTGTCAGAGTATATTCGCTTAATGGACTTTGTTTTTTCACGAGGGATTTGCTTTTACTAAAATCTGAAAGGAAAATCGTATTTTAGATGTAAGTATATTTTAGAATTCGGAGTGAATTTTAAAACAAATTTAAGAAGGTAGATACAATTTTCGAAAGCTTTTTACAAGAAATATACGTATTTTAGCGAGCTCCGATATGTCTCATATTTTATTTAAGAATTTACACTGAATTCTGTTTTTATTTGGAAGTAATGAACGAAGGTAACTATGTATTTTATTAACCGACTACCTTTCCCAGAAGGAGTAAGTTCTGTATTCGGCTGTGGCTTTATTATTTTTTTATGAATGTTCACCGATTATTCAGGGGCCCGTGGTCCGATTAAGGTCATTATATTTTTTTTGTTTTATTTATAATCATATTTTAGTTTACTTTAAAATTTTAATTGTTCATTTATAATGTAAATGCTCTTATTACAAATCAAGTTTTCCTACGTAAGAGAAATAAATAAAACTGGACTCATTTGCATCGTAAATACCCTTCTACCATTTAATTTGAACATAATTATTTTTATTGAATTGATAGATTTTGTAAATAGATAGAATTAGTTCCCTATTCTGTATAATACCTAAGCGCTATTTCACCGTAAGTATGTTAAAAAAAAACTTCCCTCGACTTACGAAAACGTATGGAACTTTCGTGATCCAATGACAAATTACATACATTTTTTGGTTCCAAATTGGAATTTCGTGTTTTATTCCGCCAAGAATGAGAAGCGCTTCAATCCTACCTAAAGAAATTTGACGAAATAAAATCGACAAAAAGTTACTATTTATTGTATTAATGTATTCTTAAGATCAAACAATGTACAGTGAGCTGCGAAATTGCATGGAGATTTTTTTTTTCTATTTATTATTTAGGGACTTAAATCAGTTACAATTATAAATAAATTAATTGATAAAGTCGCCATGCACTTTTACAGAGGATGGTAGGTACCTGGTCTACAAAAAGAACAAGTCTCTAATGCCGGCTCCACATCCTTTGCAAACAACAGCAAACACCAACCATCAAACAACACACGAAAGTATGGATAGGATAGATATAAGTATGTCTATTTTGTTTTGTGTTTGCTAGTGATTGGCATCGGTGTCGGTTTTATGCACAAATCAAAGATGTTCCGGGATTTCTTCAAACTGGCAAGTTCACGAAGCGTGGGGATGCCGTGTTTGTGTTGGGTGGTGTTTGGCATGTGTTTGGTGTTTGTAGCAAACATCAAGCATGTGGAGCCAGCATAAAGTTTACTTTCATAACTAGCTTACTAGGCATCATACATATCTACTTGTACATAATTCATTCCTGAGCATTTCCATGAAAAGGGTAAGATTTTCATAGTTTTTTTTAACAAAATCTATTATTTAATTAAAGTCTAATAGGGATGTTTCCTGTATTTAAAATAAATTATTTTATAACATGCACGAAATAAAGCACCAGATAATTATTAGAAAAATGTAGATAGCAGTTATTTTTAAACACAGTTTCTATTTAATAATTAGGATAGAAATATAAAAGTAGGAACAATGCCTTTTTTTATACCACGACGGTGGCAAGCAAGCATACGGCCTGCCTGATGGTAAGCAGTCACCGTAGCCTATGGACGCCTGCAACTCCAGAGGTGTTACATGCGCGTTGCCGACCCTTTGTCTCAAGGGCCTTCTTTAGATTTAAGCTAGTTATGAATATTGTTTAGTATTTGTACAGTTGCAGTTATGTTATTTTATGTTATTTTTGTTATTTTTGTTAATGCCTTAAATATTTTTAAAAAGTAAGTGAGCTAATTGACCGTGACGTTACTATTTTAGACTATATTAGATAACAGAAAATACAACAACGAAACTAAATTGACTAGCAGGAGAATATCCTATTGTAGCTCAAGATATTGGTGTAACGACGCAAACCGATGCGGGAAGTACGATTCGCTTACGAAACGTTTGCTTTAATGCCGAATTTCTTTGTCAACTTATGTATTATACGTATAGTAAAAGTAGGTTATAAAGTTATTTAAAAACACAAGCGGCTGTAAAATGACACTAATAATAGTAATAATACACGATAAAAAGACAAGCCAAAGGAGTATCAGACTTGGAAAGTAAAAAAAAGTGTAAATGTCGAATAGGTAAAGGTGAAATGCTTCTTTTTATTTATTTATTTATTTATTTATTTAATCTTTATTGCACAAAAGAAAACAATCTTATAGTACAAAAGGCGGACTTAATGCCACAAGGCATTCTCTACCAGTCAACCTTAAGGCTAAGCAGAGAGATTGAGAGCGGTGCTACAATTACAATAGCAAAACAAATCAAGCAAAAATACATAAAATAACATATACATACAAACATAATACACACATACATATATAAATAAATATATATATATATATATATATATATATATATATATATATATATATATATATATATATATATACATATATATATATATATATATATATATATATATATAAAGACGAAACATCTGAAGCTAATAAATAAATACATTAAGAATCTTTCATTCTGCTAGCAAAGAAAGCACGTAATGATTTTTTGAAAGCGAACTTATTTGGCGCATTTTTGATGTAAAAAGGGACTTTTTACATTGGCATTATTACGTTTCAAAACTATATCACTTAGCCCTTACATTACGCTTGGCCCAAAAAACTCGCAACTTCGTTATATCCCGTTTTAAAACACATTGTTGAAATTTATCGGTCCCCGACATGTAAAATAAAAGCTATTCAATTTCAATTTAAACCCCAAAATGCTTTTAAAACTGCGACTCATTACGGTAAGAGCGTTCCCGCGTCTCACCTAGCGGTCTTCCGTGGTTGTCATTCCGTTTACTTACTAAGCAAAGCGGAGTTGAAAACTCAGGATGGCCAGTATATGGGCGTTTTATAATTATGGTCCATGTGGCGAAAACTGCATATTTATTATGGTTGGGGAGACCGTTACAGAGCAAGAACTCTCGTATAAGTATTTATTTTATAAATAAGATTAATGCATGATTAAATAACTTTGAAAAAAAAAATCTATTAGGCTTTATCTCCTAAACCGTGCATCGTAGCCCAAAATTAATCAAATTTTCGTTCCCACCGCGCACTGAATAATCTATCACAATGTGTAAAAAAATCACTGAGGGCCCAAATTTTCATAAAAAAGTGCCTTAAGAAAAATGGGCCGTGTACTTTTTAGGGTAATCATAGGATAGGAAAGAAACTTTTGAAAAAAAAGAAAAATTTGTACGCATTGCCAGAAAGAAAAGAAGGAATTATAAAATAAAATGTTCTGAGAATATAGGAACTCGGTCAGTATGACCAGTTTCATTATGATCTAAGTAATAACAAAACTGGTACCTGAAAATTCGACTCGAGCGCTCACTAGTGGAGAGGCAGAATACATCGCTAGCTAAGACCATAGCCGTGTCTTGCGAACGCATTAGGGGCGCAATCTCCATTCTTTTAAATTTGGATTTGGCTCTTTAAAGGAAAATTTAGGCGTAGGTAATGGACTTGAATATATTTACCACTTAAGCCGGTAAAAATCGTTTTGCCTGTTTTAAGAAGTTAACCTTATCTTGAATGACTTTAACCCGGCAGTTTTGATCCGATCGCCGACCAATTTGAAGCCGGAGGAGTTGAGTCCAAATTTTGAATAGGTATTTAATTTTACCTACACAGAGTTTTTTTTACCTTTTATTATTTAAAATCTCAACTATAATAGATACATCTATTAAATATATTTCACTGCTCCATAAAAGAAAACAAATTCAAACAACAGATTTACAATGTAAATAAAGGTAGCAACAGGCGGTCCTATCGCATTAAGCGATCTCTTCCAGACAATTTTAGGGTAGCAGGATATTAACAACAAAAAGCTTTAGAAAAAGGTAGTGCATGAATAAATAAATAGACAAGCTTCAACGCATTGGATGTTGAGTTGTTGCCTTAAACCCCGATCCAATAAAATTTTGGTAATGTAACTATAATTCATCATTATTGGCCTTTAACGGCAGGCGAATGTTATGTCCAGTGATGAAGGTGAGAAAGCAGCGCGTTGGTGTCTCAATTCTCGCCCAGTGTGAAGAAGGTTCAGCTATGCTTTATTGTGTGCATTTGTGCAACTATGGATACATATTTAAATACTGGTTATTTTATACAAAAATTCTCAGGAAAAGGCCAGTTCTGTTGTTCTTGTACTTAAACAAGTTTTTTAAGTACACTTTTACTTTTATGAGACATGTTTTACTGCATCTAAAAGTAATTTCATTTCCTCGACTGTCGTCCTGATTAGAGATGCCCCGATTACCGCATTCCGTCGCATACCGAATACCGATTATTCGGACCCTCTGTCGGCCTAAGCGTCAAATATACGGCGACCGAATATTCGGCATAACATGCGAACATTTTGAGTCAAATTAAGTATGGAAACTGTTTGCCAACGAAGCACAACGTTTGTTAAGACTTAATTTTTTTTGTTCAGAACTAGTGAATGTAGTTAGAGTCGACCAAATCGAAACCACGATGAAAATAAATATTTGTTATAGACAAATTCTAGAAAAAGGGTCTTCGTAGGTATATAAAAACGTTGAAAGAATACATTTTAAATATTAAATGGTCTGCGGTTATTTTTATTATGTAATTTTTCTTTTTAGGTACGTGTAACAGATAATTGGTATTCGGCCGAATACCGAATATTCGGCATATTCGTGGCATCTCTATTCCTGATCGGAAACTTCTTCAATATCGGAGCGCAGTAATCAGACGGGAACTAATCAATTTGAGCGCCCTTTCGATATCAAATTCCTCAAATGTCTTTGGCCAGTGCTTGCCAAACTTTAAGCTATAAGCCAGTAGGACAAAAACGCACAGTTAGGCCGTTTGTTTTTCAATAAATAGTGTGAGAAATTTGTGAGTATATATTGGTGAGTGATCAGCATGATGTCTAGATTCGGACCAAACCCTGCATTTCATTTGCAATGACAAAGTATGGAAATGTCATCGTTGATGTCTAAATCCTATGAAAATATGACGTTTATAATGACACTTTGTTCTGTTAAAATCGGTGCAAAGTTAGATCAGAAGTACTCTACACAAAGTTGCGATGCAACTATTGCGAGTGACTTCCTGCTGCTATTAGGAATTGACTATACGATAGAAATATGCATAAGAACATTGAGTTATTTTCAGTTATACCCTGTATATTTAGTCAGTTTATCTAGTCGCCTGCAATAATTTACGAGGTGAATATAGTTATATTGAGCAGCATATTGAGCAACTTTTACTATGGGACCAACCCCGAATTCGCGAAAAAAATATTGGCTGTTCCATACATTTTGACTTGACCTTGACATTTTCTTTTTCTCATATCCAAGTAAAGTCCTGAATAAGCTGATTGCCACTTATCTGACGAATAAAGTCATTGTTGGCCTTTCACAATTTTCATATAAGCTTAACTGCTAGATCAAGTGCTAAATATTACAGGAAGTATTCATCTGGCAGTTAATTTATATCACAAATTAGTGCGTTATCGAATCAGCTAGGTAAATGTGGTTTAAAGTTTAGGAAGATGTTTTAATGTCAAAATTATTCGTCGCTATTTTTTTTTCTATCATGCGTAAAATAAAACGTATAAAATGTTGGTAGCGGAAAATAACAAAAGTCATATCTCTAAACTAGGCACTGCATCATTTTGAAATATGCATGTGCAAAAGCCGGAAGCATTCATGTTACGGCTGCACTGCACAGCTGCTCACATCTACCTCTTTAAATTTTACATATTTTTTATGTGTATTTGATTATATTTGTTTGTAACAATGAATTTTTATACAAGGTACGTTCATTTGTAGGTATGTAAATAGTTGTACAGTCCTACACTCTGGTGTGAAGATGTTACATACCATAACATCTCAGAAACTCTTGTTATTAGTAGAATTAGTTTTTTTTGACAAGCAGCCTTTCAAGTGTATCGTCAAAATATCAGTACATATATAAATTATATTGAACCACTTATTAAGATGTACTGTTTGACACAAATTTTTGATTAGTAGAGTTAAGTATAACTCAATATTTGTGAATTTATTGTACATTATACAAATAACTAGCGAACGGAAAACTAATTTATTATCTGTTTTCAATAATTATACTGCTAATTTTTTTCATTTTTAACTATGTTAACTTGCTAACTTTATTAATATATTAATAAGATCATTGTATCTATTATAAGAAATAAGTAATAAATAGGTAAGTACTGAATCAACTTCGTACTGATTTACTGAATATTGAATGAAATTAAATAATGAATGTTACAAATAATATTATATACAGACAGATACTCATCTATACTTGCACCTACCACTGTACCAAAGAGTCAAGCAGTCACCATTGTACCAGTTTCCGAAGTTGCCAAATTTCTATAGTAAAAGATCTCAGAAATTTAAATTCAGTAAACAATGAAAACATTACTGTCAAGACCTCTTAATAGATATAGGATTTTAAATATTACATCTGCCCGTCTAATTGTTGTGATATATGTAGTATAGAATTTAATAATACTTTTCCCACAAGAATCTCTCTGAAACTTGCTTTAAATTCTAGTGTAAGTTTCCAGAAACTTCCTAGAATGATACTGCATTTTTGAGAATATTCTGCAACTCGCATGTTGCTACTTGCACTCTACTCGATAAAAGATTAATAAACATTTACACCTGTATTAAGCCGCCACCGCGCCCCGTTTTTTGTAAATGTTTGAAAAAGTTTGAGAACTTCTAGCATCATCTTTAAATGCTGGAAGTCGTATAAATCAGCTCAGGTGCCTTTTGCCTCTCCTCTCCACTTAATGCATTTCGATTTCGACATTTGACTTTCATGAAGCGAAGGTTCGAGTCATTCTTCATGTAAATACGGTCACTTATTTGGAGTTTGATTGGATTTCGTTTAATTTAAGATATAAAAAGCTACGTAATAAAGTCGATATGCAAAATAGTTAACTTGCTTCCGCCAGCTTAAGCTGGAGTGCTTTGGAAATATGAGACTTGAGGGAAAAACGTCCTTGAGTCTAGTGCAATATGCATATCATTATCTAAGTATATAGAACATTATTAGGGTTAAAATTTTCCTCGTAGTGTCCTTCTCTGCGTTGTTGTGTACAGACGTTGTGTGCTTTGTTATTTTACATTATGTTTAATATTTCATTAAGAGCCAAGATTATTAATTAGTACATTAATTATACAGCGCTACGCTTAACGGTCGATACGTGGTCGATACTTACCTGTACTAGCAGGCCAATTCGAACGTATCAAATGTCATCATTCAGATATCATTCTACTATCAGTGCATGTTCGAATTGGCCTCTAGGATACAACTATTTGCTAAGGCAACATAACAACTGTACGTTTATAAAATTAAGTTTAAGTATATAAATTCTATTCAAGGTAGTTTTAACTATAAAAAGACACACTTACGTAAGTATTTACAAGTGCGACAGAGAGGCAACACGTCGAACGTGGTTCGCGGTAGGCCCTCTGTTGTCCCATTCCCACATCCAATCAGACAAAACAGTTGGCACGAGTATTTCGCGGTCCGAGTTGCAACCAAACAGTTCGACAACGAACAAAATGCAGGAAAATAAAACGAGAGGGGTACTGCGATACGGGTCCGGGCAAAACGAGGAGCGCTGAGGGCACAAATGCGGATTTAGATTTGCAGACTTGTGGTGTACACGTGTAGTTATAGTATTTGCGTTTGTACACGACATTAAAAAGTCAAATACCGCTTTTGTTTCAACCAAAGGAATTAACTAGAGCCAACCAGATTTTTGATACAAGTGGGGGATGAAGGAGTATTTCAGCTTCGGCGACGTCTGATCTGTTTAATTTTAGGTTCCAAGTCACGTTTGCTATCATTTTTAACTAAATCAAAGATGTAGATTATACCAAATTTCTTCCGGTTCAGACATTATTGATTCCTGAAACAAACTCCTTCAGGGAGATATATTTCTATTTAGAAAAAAAAACTCAGGTTGGCAGGTAATTTTGAAGCATTGTGTCATCCTGTACGAATCCCCAAATGGAATACTTAGGTATGAATTAATGAATAATAAATAAATAAGTAAATATAAGACATTCTTATACAAATTGACCAAGAAGGCTTGTGTTGTGGGAACTCAGACAGATATGTATAATATATAAATAGTGAAATATATAGAAAGAACCCACGACTCAGGAACAAATATCTGTGCTCATCACTCAAATAAATGTCCTCAGTACCGGAAATAGTACCCAGGGCCATCGGCTTCACTGCCCACTACACTAGGCCAGACTAGTCGTTCAAAATTGTTGTGAATGCAATTTAATTCGTTTGCGCTTATGTGTGTGACAGCACAGGTATGACGTAATTGAAGCGTTGTAAACCAAACGACAGTACACTTCGTTAATAGCGCGAGCCTCGGGCGGGACTGGGCGGAGCAGACCCACTATGACCGAGATTTTTGTTATATTCCCGTTCGTTACGTTGCATTTGCACGCGTGACAGCACAGGTGTGACGTAATTGAAGCGTTCTTGTGAACCTAACAACATTACACTTCATTAATAGCGCGGCCGCAGCGAGCCACTGGCGGGTCAGAGTGAAGCTGCCGCGCTCTATATGCACGATGCTTATAATTATTAGGCAGAATTCTTTTCCATTTCAATAAAGCGCGGCTACTGTAACTATTTACAGAAAATGCTAATCAAAACTCTAATAACGTATGGAAAAATTACGTGACTTTACATCCATATCTGTCATCCCGATACTTTGTTTTTGACTGGCGTTTGTTAATTAGCAATTATCATAATGTATCTTTCGTCTTTCGACGACCGGTCTGGCCTAGTGGGTAGTGACCCTGCCTATGAAGCCGATGGTCCCGGGTTCAAATCCTGGTAAGGGCATTTATTCGGGTGATGAGCATGGATATTTGTTCCTGAGTCACGGGTGTTTTTTATGTATTTAAGTAAGTATTTATAAATATTTACATATTATATATATCGTTGTCTAAGTACTCTCAACACAAGCGTTATTGAGCTTACTGTGGGACTTACTCAATTCGCGTAACAGTGTCCTATAATATTTATCTAATCTCCATGAAAATATGCCCGTAACTACCATGTGCAGCTCTGCAGATTAACAAGCGTGTCTGTTCGCAAGCAAACAAAAACACGGCTCATTCCAGATGCAAATGGAAAACAGCCGGCAATCTCGCGCCGCGATTTTTCACGCAGTAATGAAATACGCCGTTATTTACGGACGGGTTCGGTCAATTTCAGCGTGACAACGTGACACGGTGAGTACCAATACCTACTGACATTTCATTAGCCTTGCTGCAATAACATAAAGTTTATGCAATGATGCTTACGCTTAAAGATTATTGGAGTGTACGAAAAGAAAACCATCACGCTTATGTTTACGTATGCCCATTATGAGCATTCCATGAAAACGAAGAGGCAGACTACAAATGAAAACAAGTGAGCTTTATAGCGGCCGCTAACGGCCACTTGTTCCAAAATGTAAGGTAGGTGCGCTGGAAAATACGGAAAGCTGTATTCAGGAGACATGGTGGGTGGTTATATCTTCTTACATATCACATATTATTTCTGAATTTACATCATTCACATTATCGTCGCACTTTTGAAAGGCCATCTTGTAAATTTACCAGTATGTAATCACCGTCTCTTTTTAACATACTGTGTCTACAGTCTACCAATATGTTAAAAATTCATTGTTAAGGCAGACATGAATATTTGACCCGAACAAGCATTATTACAAACAAATGATTTAGATATGGGATCATTTTATGGGGAAACTCAGTTGAAATAGAACGTGCATCTGTAGCTCAAAGAAAGTGCATTAAAACTATTTGTGGTAAAGGTCGCAGAGACTCGTGCCGACTTGATTTTGCAAAGCTTAACTTATTGACACTGACAAGTCTATATATTTACGAAGCAGCTGTCTTTGTGAAGCAGAATCTAGAACTCTTCCCGCCATTTAATAATATAAATAATAGACCTCTTCGACAGTACCAAATGGCACTACCGCCCTATAAGCTTAAAATAAGAAGAAAAAGCGCGTATCACATGTGTATACAAATATTTAATAAAATTCCTGCAAATATAAAGTCGCTACCAAATGATGAATTCAAATTTAAATTGAAAAATATATTGTGTAATGCCAAGTTTTTATACCATTGATGAATATTTTAATTATAATTTCTAGCTATAACTTCATTTTGACATGTAAACTTTTGACATTATAAATTCTAATTATAACATATTTCATTTTGGCATGTAAACTTTTGACATTATAAATTCTAATTATAACATATTTCATTTTGGCATGTAAACTTTTGACATTATAATTCTGATTATTATTTCATTTTGACATGTAAACTTTTGACATCATAGATTCTAATTATTATTTTATTTTGACATGTAAACCTTTGACATTATAGATTCTAATTACTGGTTCATTTTGACATTATGGATTTTTTTTTTTCAAACCTTTGACATTATAGATTCTAATTATTACTTCATTTTGACATAAAAAAGTAAATTGGATTAACTAGTTATTAGCTAACAGTTTGATGAATTTATGTGCGGAATTTGAATGACTAACTGAGACTTAAAACTTGACGTCTGTATTTAATAATTTAATGTTTGTATTTGATAATATTTTAGGAAACACGACATTTATGTAACGTATTTTACTTTGACATGCATAAACTGTGTCAATACAAATAATTTTCACATGCCCTAGGGCCGAGCATATCAAGGGTCAACAATGTTAATGATATCTAATGTACCATATGTTCTTGTGAATAAACTTTAATTCATTCATTCATTCATTCAAATATTGCATGTTAAATAAAAGCTTGTCATAAAGAAGCTTTTAGCTTGTGCTCAGTGTGTGAGCAGCCAACCCCCAAAGGATCGAGTCTATAGGTACACACAGCCCGTTGCATAACTCGATTTCAATCAAACTGTAAACCCGAGCTGTCACAGTAAAGTATGGGAGACAGTAGGGCAAGTTTCATTAAAGATAAGAGAGTATGTCGGCACTCGGCACCGAAGAACCGAAATGTTTTATTTTACTCGGGCCCGCGGTAGCCGATGATGACTTCATAATTTGAAAACAGTCGTTTTATCATCTTTATACTAATACTATAAATTATCGACTGATGATATTGTGAACTTCAAAGGCAATAGGGCAGAGTAGTGTCTTTTTGACTAGACTTAAGTTAGTCTTAAGTTTTGTATTTTTTTTGTGTTTATTGTCATTATAAATTATATGTAATATTTATTGTTTATACACTGGTATTATGGCCCATACTGAACTCTTATATATGAAAATGAAAATGAAAAATGATTTATTTAGGTATCAAAATTGCAGCTTATTACACAGTAGAAAAGTATTACATTTTTAGGAGCATTCTATTGTTAGAAAGCCTAGGAATAGTGTCCTGAGCCCTAAACTAGGTAATAACTAGGTTCGAATACATACCGAAATACGCATAGTCCAAGTGCAGTTGCAGTTTGTTTCGGACTAACTATGCATGTAAGTTATTCCCATTTCGTATTTTAAAACGCACGTAGCACTTCCTATGCTACTGTTTTTTCTCAGCCCTGCGCACGGATCGAAGAGAAAATTAGCCATTATTGCAACCTTCGCTCCAATTGGATCGCATCCTCGGCGCTCGCTGATCACCGATTCCCCGAATTTTAACCAATTCCCGATTCCCGATATTCAGAGAATCACCGCAAATTAGAATGGCGTCGTAATTTTGTAAGCGCAACATTCTTAGGGCGTCCGCTGGCTGACGCGGTTACACGGAGCGGGAGAGCGGGTTAACGAAAAATAGTATCAGCATCGCTAATTGGCGCGGGCGTGGACGGAGGCATGCGATGGATTTTACCTACACTGGCTGGCACCGGCGTGCGTGCCCTCACTTCGTGCACCCGCGCCAGTTAGCGGACATCCTTTATATTCAGTGTTATGAATTCGACTGCGAATGTACCTACCTGCTGACGCTACCACGAAACCATGCAATAAAAAATGTTATGTGTCACGTATTCCTTACCCATAGATTTTACCGATTTTAAAAAAGCGGCCAAGTGCGAGTCGGACTCGCCCATGAAGGGTTCCGTACCATTTATGACGTATTAAAAAAAACTACTTACTAGATCTCGTTCAAACCAATTTTCGGTGGAAGTTTGCATGGCAATGTATATCATAATTTTTTTTTAGATTTTTCATTCTGTTATTTTAGAAGTTAAGGTGTGTGTGTGTCCCCCACACATTTTACCACTTTGGAAGTGTCGCTCGCGCGAATTATCCAGTTTAGAAAAAAATGATATTAGAAACCTCAATATCATTTTTAAAGACCTATCGATAGATACCCCACACGTATGGGTTTGATGAAAAACGATTTTTTGAGTTTCAGTTCAAGTATGGGAACACCCAAAATTTATTGTTTTTTTCTATTTTTGTGTAAAAATCTTAATGCGGTTCATAGAATACATCTACTTACCAAGTTTGAACAGTATAGCTCTTAGTTTCGGAAAAAAGTGGCTGTGACATAATCGAACAGACAGACGGACATGACGAATCTAAAGGTTGAACACGCCAAAACGTGGGCATACATATGACTGTACTTATATTTTTTTTATTTACGACTATACAAACTATTTAGTAATATATTTATAAACTAAATAGTATGATCAACAAAAAATATTATGACAGCATGGGCCCGATTCGAACAATGATTTAGAGATGCGTTAGTTCTTGGAAAGAGATTGAAAAGATCGATAACTAAACGATATGTCAAAATTGACGTTAACTTTGATTCCGGTCTTATTTCAATAAGACATCAATAAGAGATGGTTTAGAGATCTAAGCAAGATCTAAGTGACTTCTCGAAAGCTCATAAACGTGATTGGTCGTGGAGCATACTTGTCAATTTTGACAGATAATTTGATACGTCAAATTATGAAAACATGTCTTAAAAATGGCGAAGTCGGGTCAAGAATGTTTCTTTTTGTTATTTTGCTCGATGATAATATTTAAACTGTTAGCTTATACTGCAGTAAACTAACGTGGAAGTGTGCAGCTAATGAAGAATTAGTCTTGAAACCATTCTTTAGTCAACAGTCAACACCCGGCACTCCATCCATTGTGGCTATTTGTTAATAAAAACCAGCGATCACTTTACTAAAAGCAACTACGGGACAACTTTATCCCCTATGAGAACAGTTCCTGGCGAAATCGTCATTAACTAGGTAAATGGAAAACATAAATCTATATATCGTGCCCTCACGAAACAAAGGTTCTCCGAAGCAGATTCATCCCCTGTTCAAGCTAAAAGATGATTCGTTCGTGCTAAGTATCAATGGACTAGCAGACTTAGAATCCTAGAGGAAGGCAGCCTGGGGTCGCAAGAGTGTCACGACAAACTTTTGGAAGTGTTGACGTCGTGGTTGTTCGCGCCGCCTGGTTCCAGCTAGTTACTCATTTAGGTACACGTGGACTGTCAAGATAATAATTTTATTTGTGGTGATTTAAGATAAAGTGATAGTGCCTCTTTTGTTTGTGTTACCTCAATTACAGGTTTGCTATATGTAAGACTATCTAAAATTATTTTAATTCAGAAAATCCGTACACTGTCTTGTGATGACCCATTTAAATATAGGCACTTACCCATCAGTTAGTAACAAACTAAAAACAATGTTGCCTTGTATGACACAAAATTGCTTCTTTCCACTATCTGATTAGTTGTAGGTACATACATAATATTGTACACTAACTTGTCTGCTTATGAGTTACAAATTGTTTCATAATAACTCAATACCCTTATAGTATATACGAAAGTGATCAATATAGTAAGTTATAATGTTTAAATATTAGGCAAAATAATATTTTACTGAATAAACTCCAAATCAGATGAGCGGCCCAAACGGGTCAATATTCTAAGTTATAGATAGACTAGCTAAAGAATGGGTTTTCTCATCTTTCTTCTAATAATGATCTGTAGTACCATTAACTTACTTTGGTGGGTCCTAGTGGGAATGATTATTCTCAGTTGTTACCAGTAAAATATTTTAATGTTCAATATTCACAAAAATATATAACACATAAATATACAGTGAGTTATTTTTTCCTTTGAAAGCCGTTTCAGTAAACGGCTCCAGAACTGAAAAAACATTTTAAAACAAAAAGGTATGAAATTAATAGTTCTTCAAAAAACATTCTAACAATACAGCTACTTCATAATTAAGTTTCTAGTATGTTAATACTGATAATTAAACATTTCAAATTTGTTTCTGTAGTTACCTCCTTCTCCTACTCCTCTGGAGTTTCAGGCGTACATAGGCTACGGAGACTGCTTATCATCAGGCGGGCCGTATGCTTGTTTGCCACTGACTTAGTATAAAAACCTGTAGTAAAATAAGAACAAATCAGCGGTGCCACTATGGTTCTATTTTTATCACTTGTCACTATGCCCATCACTTTCGCACTTACATACATACTTGTTAGAATGTGACAGGCGTGGTGACAAATGATAAAGAGTTGACCTTAGCCCTACAGAGAAAGTTAAACTACAATCATTAGTCTTATCAGCGGTGGCATCATGGCTCCATTTTTATCACTTGTCACTATGCCTGTCACTTTCGCGCTTACATATTTGTTAGAATGTGACAGACATGGTGACAAATGATAAAGAGTCGACCATCTTAGCCCTACAGGTCTTATCCATTAAATAAGTGCGAGAAAATTTACTTATCTTAGATGAGTTTTCTGTTTATTTTTTTTCTTTGATGACTCATTCTTTGATAATTTATTTTGACATTTATTAGTGATCTCATGTGTAATATAAGAATTGCTTCATTGTTAATAATAATATAATATGTTATGAGTTATGATTATGAATAATAAGATATTATATGCTGTGCCCTTGCAGGGTCCATGTGAGACATTGTATATCATGTATAACATCTATACTGTACCATGGTTGCAATAAAGAATGATTATGATTATGATTTAGTACATTGTGTAGTCCATACTAATATTTACTGTTGAAAACAACACATTTGTTATTATTTATGATTGGATTTTATATTATTTATTTACTGGGTTAGATGTGTTTGACTGCTTTTTATCTGAACCAAAACCCAATAATTGGTATAAAATAATAGTTTGTTATGTTTATTTAAGCAAGGCCTGTACTTTCAAGGTAGTAAATAAAAAATTAAAAAAGAAATATTTTTTATTTCTATAGTTCATAAATAATGCTCCTTTTGTGACCGATCAGAAAGACACTTTACCCCCAATTTTAAATTCTACATTGTAGTGCAGAGATTGTTAGCAGAAGTTGCTAAATTGCTACCTAGGTTTATGGTTGAAACATTCAAAATATTTTAGAGGATAGTGGACGACCACTTCCCCCATTTTCCTCCCTCAATATTGACATTATGAATAATATTTTTAAACAATTTCATGTATATTAACCATATATAGCTATGCCCCTTTGTTTTCCTCTTTTCGATTTATTATTATTAGGTATAAGATAGGAGCAAAATGAGAAGGTACTTAGCATCGCACGTTTACCCAGTATCACAGCAGTCTTGAAACAGAGACGCTTACGGTGGTTGGGGCACGTGCACAGGATGGAGCCCTCTCGTTTGCCACGTAAGGGCTCCTCTACACGATGGCCCAGCGTAGGCCAGTCCAAGGGACGCAGCTATGCGGTGAAATGAGATAGCAATATCACTTGCTCCCTCTAACGCATAAATGCGTCCCTAGGACTGGCCTACGCTGGGCCATCATGTAGAGGAGCCATAAGACTATCCTAAGCGAAGTAGCGCACGCGAAACGACCGGTTGGGCGACCAATGCTTCGTTTAAAGGATAGCGCAAAGCGAGATATGTTGTCCTTCCGGATCGATCCCACCAACTGGGAAAGGGAGGCTGAAGACCGCGAGTACTGGAGGAAGACCCTGGGAGATGGAGTAGTTGCACACGATGAAGCATGGCTTAAACTCCTTCACACTAGGCGAGAACTGAGACACCAGCGCGCTGTTTTCCCACCTTCGTCACCGGGCATGACATTCTCCTGCCCGCCATGCGGTCGCGGCTGCCGCTCTCGAATTGGGCTTACTAGTCATTTACGTAAGTGCCTTAATGTTATGGGCGCTGTTCAAACCATCATTTAATTGATGTTACAGGCCAAATGATGTGGAACAAAATACAAATTCCATACAATTATCAAAAACACTTATAATATTTGAAAAATCTTAAAAAATCAAACAAAGGGGCATACGTATTATTTAATAATAATAATAATAATAAAGTTTATTGCTTTCACATTGGTGTTCATACAGATGTTCTTAATGAATAATATAATGTTTCACAATATGACACCCTGTAAGGGTATTGCAATTTTATCTAACACTAACACATGAAACAATTATAACATACCTACAAACTACAGAATACACAAAAAAAGTAGTTTATAGTATACCTATGCCTATTTATGGTATTTGTTATCATCTAAATATTCTTGTAAAGAATAGAAACAATTATTTATTAAATAAGTTTTCAAGCTATTTACAAATTTATCATATTTTGATTCTATCGCTATTTCTTTAGGAAGACTGTTGAAAATTCTTACAGACATGTTATAGGGACTTTTGTTACTCATTTGTAAATTACTGGCAGGAAGGGCAATCTTGTTTTGATATCTTAGGTTCAAGTTACTAGTATGACGGTCTTTAGCTTTTATGTATAGGTCGGGATGTTTTCGTACAAATTTGCATGTTTCTAAGATGTAAAGGGATGGCAAAGTTAAAATATTTAATTTTTTAAAGTAAGGTCTGCAGCTTTCTTGATTTTTTATGTTACTTAATATTCTAATACACCTTTTTTGCAGTATGAACAAATCTACACTATTTGTGCTGTTTCCCCACAAAACGATCCCGTATTGAAGCCATGTCTGTGTAAATGCGTGATAAGCACTAAGAGCTGTTTTTAAATCTGAGGTTTTTTTAATATTTCTAAGGGCATAAGCAAAGCGTGATATTTTTAAACTAATTTTATCTATATGTGTTTTCCAATTAATGTTTTCGTCAATAATTATACCGAGGAGATTGCAGTTCTTTATTGGTCGAATTGGGTTGTCTAGGTAAGTAAAATTAACATTTAATGGACTCCGCTGATGGGGTCGGAATTGAATTAAATTTGTCTTTTTTAAATTTAGTTGTAGATTATGGTCGCAGAGCCATTGTATTACGGTATCAAAAATATTATTTAATTTATGAGTTAGATCGTTACTGTTTAAACAAGAGAATACTATAGAAATATCGTCGGCATATAGGAAACTTTTAGTATATTCGGTGTTTATTATTTTTGCCAGGTCGTTTATATAAATTAAGAATAGGATACAGCCTAAAACACTGCCCTGTGGAATAGAGCAAGTTATATGTCTTTTTTGTGACATTATTTTACAAAGAGAGTTTGTTGTTTTGTTAAAATAGTCTATTTCGACATATTGTATCCTATTTGTTAAATATGACTTGAACCAGTCATGAGCTGTTCCACGGATTCCTATGCCATACAATTTATTTAGAAGTATATTATGTTGTACTCGGTCATAGGCTTTACTCATATCAAGTAAAAGCCCTAATGCATACTTCTTACTATCAATAATATTAATAACATCATACATAAATTTGTTAACAGTTAATATTGTACACCTTTTCTTCCTAAAGCCGAATTGACTGTCATCGAATATCTCGTATTTATTACAGAAAGCTGACAGACGTGTAGCCATAACCATTTCAAAGATTTTTGAGATCGTCGGCAACAAGGCGATGGGCCGGTATTGGCCAGGGTCGGTCAAGTCTCCCGTTTTTGGTACTGGTTTAACAATGGCTATTTTTAAGGTGTCGGGAAACTTTCCAGTTGAAAATGATTGGTTTATTAAAAATGTCAGTGGTATGGTCAATTCGCTAGCACATTTTTTAACTAGAGATGGTGGAATTTCGTCTATACCAAAGCTATGCTTATTTTTTAACTTTTTTATACATTTTTCAATTTCCATGTGGGTCACGGGTGAAAGAAATAGAGTATTGCTAGTAGGACTGAGTACCGGGCGACCACGTGCTTGATTATTGTTCATATTAAGCCCTATTGAAGAAAAATATTCATTGAACTTGTTTGCTACGGTTAATGGTGCATCTGTTTGTTTTCCGTCTATTTTAATCGAAATATTTTTTTTAGATTTTAATTGTAGTTGAGGTTTTTTCGCCTGTTCATTTATGATTTTCCACACGGTTTTGATTTTATTATTTGAGGTGTTTATTCTTTTGTAGTTATACATTTTTTTAGCTATTATGACAGTTTTCTTTAATACTTTTGCATACGTTTCTGAGAATTTAATTAATATTGGGTTATTTGTTTGAACAGTAATATTCTTCAATAATCTTTTATGTAGACAAGATTTCTTAATTCCTGGTGTTAGCCATTGTCTTTTAGAGTTAACTTTAAATTTAATTCGCTTTTTTGGGATACATTTATTTAGCAACATTTTTATTTTATTATTGAATTTATCATAATTTTCATTAACTGTAAAATGTGGTGACAGGATAGAGCACCAGTTAACCTCCTGCAATTCCGTTTTAAATGATTGAGTGTTTTTCTCTGTAAACAAACGCTTAAATTGCATATATTCATCGTGTTTATATCCATTCTTTTGTATTGTATTGGGCACTATTAAAGATACACTTTTATGGTCTGAGAAACCAAGCTCGTCAACTTTTACTCTAAAACTATCGGCATTAAAATTTGTAAATACAATATCTAAACATTTAGCTGTATTTTTTGAGACTCTAGTTGGTTCATTTACGTGTTGTTTATAGTTAAAGGTTAACATAAGGTTTATTTATATACATAAAAGGGTGTAGCAGGATAGCCTAGGAAAAATTGCCCCCAGCGATTTTGGGCCGAAACTGTAGGTAATCATACGATGCCTTTTGGGGAGGTTATACTCTGCACAAAGTTTCATCCCTCTGTTACCCCCTGGGGGTGAAAAACACCCGATTAACCCCAAAACTGTTTTAATTATTTTTTCCTAAACTATGAAAGTGACGAATTTCAAATTTCGTACAAATATTGATAAGACTAAAAGCTATGTGCTAAAAAAATATTAACCCCCTAACCATTTAAATTCTTGTAAAAAAAACAAAAATGAAAAAAGAATCATCCTGTATCTCAAGTTTGGCTCACGGTACACACACCATTTTTTTTTTAAATGTACCAATTTATATTCTATATTATATAAAAGTTTCATGGACCTACTCCAGAAGGAACATTGCGAAATTAAAATAAACGTACTATTTCGTAGCCACTAATCATTATACTCGTATCATGCTTAATACGCAACGTCTCGGACCCGAAACCAAGATAATTTAAAAAAACCGGCCAAGAGCATGTCGGGCCACGCTCAGTGTAGGGTTCCGTAGTTACTCTTCCGTCACAATAAGCTAAACTGGAGCTTGAAGTATAGTAAATTGTTAACCAAGGGATGAAACGGTACCTTTCACGCGAGTTAAACAAATAGGCAAATTTGCATAATCAGTACCTAATTAAAGTATGTCTTTTTACTATGAAGGGGAAACTTTTTGCGATAACTCAAAAACAGCTAAACTGATCATGTCCGCTATAGTTTTCATTTAATGTCTTTCTTAAGCTCTACTTCCACGATTTTTTTCATTTTTTTTGGACCTATGGTTCAAAAGTTAGAGGGGGGGGACACATTTTTTTTTCTTTCGGAGCGATTATCTCCGAATATATTCACTTTATCAAAAAATGTTTGTTGAAGACCCCTATTAGTTTTGAAATACCTTTCCAACGATACTCCACACTGTAGGATTGAAGCAAAAAACAAAAATTCACCCCCACTTTACGTGAAGGGGAGGTACCCTCAAAAAAAAAAATTAGATTTTATTGTACGACTTTGTCGGCTTTATTGATTTACATATCCATGCCAAATTTCAGCTTTCTAGCACTAACGACCACGGAGCAAAGCCTCGGACAGACAGACAGACAGGCAGACGGACATGGCGAAACTATAAGGGTTCCTAGTTGACTACGGAACCCTAAAAATGTTTTTATAAATACAAATGAGTTTGATTCATACTTCTTTATCCCCACCTTTTTCAAATCGGGCACGAGCAGCGCCAGCGGTCCGATCGCAAGCCATTGTTTATTAATAATGCAAGGCTCTTAGTGGGAGTTCAATGAATAGTACGCACCAAAGAGCCAATACATATTAATTTCGCAATGTTATTCCTTCTGGAGTAGGTCCATGAAACTTTTGTATCATGTAGAATATAAACTGGTTCATTTTTGAAAAAAAAAATGGTGTGGTACCATGAGCCAAACTTGATATACAGGTTGATTCTTTTTTTATTTTTGTTTTTTTTTACAAGAGTTTAAATGGTTAGGGGGTTAATATTTTTTTAGCACATAGATCAATCATAGATCTTATTAATATTTGTACAAAATTTGAAATTCGTCACTTTCATAGTTTAGGAAAAAATAATTAAAACAGTTTTGGGGTTAGTCGGGTGTTTTTCACCCCCAGGGGGTAACAGAGGGATGAAACTTTGTGCAGAGTATAACCTCCCCAAAAGGAATCGTTTGATTACAGTTTCGGCCCAAAATCGCTGGGGCAATTTTTCCTAGGCTATCCTGCTACAATTGGAAAATCAATATATTTAAATTTTTCATTGCAATAATTTTCATATAATGTCAATTGTGCTGCGTCACGCTCTCCCCAAATAATCTTATTACATAAGTACTATATTACTTGTAATATTATTATTTCTAATTAAATTTAAATTACAAACTAATTCTAACGGATGATGGTCCGACCAGTACACGTCATAATGTATTTTTATACTCCGTATTAGTTTCCGTGCCGCTTCAGATACTACACAGTGATCCAGCCAGCTTTTAGTACCATTAATATCACTAACATAGGTGTATGTATCCGAGGCCACTCCTAGAATGTCTATGTCCGCACATTGCCATCTAACATCCGCACAAAAGTCTAACAACTCCTTACCGAATCGTCTGCCCGGGTGAGCGTTGAAATCCCCTAATATGAAGACGCAGTCTACCTGGCACTCCTCCACTATTGCCGCCATTTCCCCTAGGCATTCCGTAAATTCGGTAAGAGTCTCCGCAGAATCGACGGGCATGTACACAGAGAACACCAAGAGCGAACGATCCGATAACACTATCTTTACAGCAGCGAGTCGCGCACTTTTACAATGCACAATCAAAACCGATGTAAATAAACATTTCCGCCACAATAACGCCACACCGTGCACCGCCGTACGGCCTACCGCGTAAAATCCCAGCTCCAGTATCGACCGCCGATGCTACACCCTTTCGTAAAAATATTGTCACCGAAATTTAAATGCGACTTTCCTCACTCCAGTGAGTGAGACAAGCTTTCGTCATAATGATGATGCCTTTCATTCATGAATGTAAATAAATGTGGTTAACTTTACTTGATGTTTAATTTTATTAACCTTTAATAATGAACTCACTACTGAGGTGAAAAGTTGCGTGTCACACGAGAGCAGTTATTTTACATCTCGTGTTTTTAACTCCCTCGCTACGCTCAAGATTCTAACTTAGAATCACTCGCTTCGTGATGCAATTATAGAATCTTTCGCTTACTCAAAATCAACACTCGCAAGAAAAACCAACTTTCCTGTCTTGTTGCACAAATAACTATGTACAGTACATATGGTGCTACTTTACCGCACTAGTGCGAAAATTAGCGTATTACGTTACTGTGTCGAACATTTAAAGGCCCATATGTACTGTAAAACGTTGTACGATACATGTGCAAATAGGTAATTCGCAACTCGTGCCGATTTAAAACACTCCCTTCGGTCGTGTTTTAATTTATCGCCACTCGTTTCGAATTTCCTATTTTCGCACTAGTATCGTAATGTACGTACTATTACAGTACATACGGTGCTACTATAGTGTTACGCACTAGTGTGTAAATTAGCACATTATGTAACTAAGTATGTCGAAAATTTAAAGGGTCATATGTACTGTAAAACGTTGTACGACACATGTGCGAATAGGTAATTCGCAACTCTTGTCGATTTAAAAGACTCCCTTCGGTCGTGTTTCAATTTATCGCCACTAATGTATCGTAAATAACTATTATACAATCGTGATATAATAAATAAATATTATAGGACATTATTACACAAATTGACTAAGTCCCACAGTAAGCTCAATAAGGCTTGTGTTGAGGGTAATTGGTTAGTCTTATTTGCAGGCAATAACGGACCAGCGTTGGACCAAAAATGTTACGTCATGGAAAGGGCCACTAGGGAAACGGGGTATAGGAAAACCTGTTACTAGATGGGAAGACGAAATAAAAAATATAGCTGGTCAAAACTGGATGCGAATAGCTCAAGATAGAGATGAGTGGAAAACTCTGGAGGAGGCCTTCACCTGTGAAGACGGGGTTCTTGCTACATATTAAAATTCATTTTGAAATAGTTTTAGAGCTGCCATTGGGAAGCTATAAGTAATTAAGTTTGCTTATAGTTTTTTGATGTTGGTTCTAAAATTATAATTAAACAACAATGTTAAAATGTTAAAATTTCGCAAGAAATAAAAGGCTATTTTATTTTATTTATTTATTATTTATTTGCAGGTTCATACATTTGCCATTTAATGCAAGTAGCTAATGTATGAACTCGCAATAAACACTAATCAATGTATAAACAGACCCCAATGTCAGCCTCACATACCTGAATGGGCTGTGTGCCACACTTTCCCATGCTGACCTTACATGAAGTTGAATTGAACATAGGTACAGTTAGCTGCAAAAAGTATGTATCGAAAGAATTGTACTTGGTACTACACTCTTATTACGCTGCGGGCTTAGCATGGTCTTAGTTATCACGCGATATGGTGACAATCTTGTTGTTAAAATGACAGTTTTCTTCGATTTTATCGTTCACACTACGGTTGCAGACGATAATAGGAGTTATCCACATTTGACAGCGATAGATGACAATCGACAATTTGCATAACATGGTCGTCGGATAATTTGACACATTATCCCATTTTGGCAGTTCAATATAGTTAATTTTATCTACGTGCTTCTTAGGTCACGACAAGCGTTGTCGTGGATGCAAAGCTCATGAAAAAACCTATGTTAAGGTATAAATTATCAGTAAGTATCCGTTTTTCTATGATTTTATTGAGTGTTAGTTAGTTAGTTAGTAGTGTAACTCCTCTGGAGTTGCAGGTGTACATAGGCTACGGAGACTGCTTACCATCAGGCGGGCCGTATGCTTGTTTGCCACCGACGTAGCAAAAAAAAAAAAGTTCCGCTGCATATAATATTGTCAATATTTTCTTTGCAGGGATGTCGAGATTTTTTTTCTTCCAGCTCGCAACTGCTGCAGAGGAAAAAGAAAGAAGAAGGATTCAGCGACGATCTTTGAGGGACGCTGCAAACCCCTTTGATATGCCGGACGAAGAGTTCCGTCATATATACAGAGTACGAAAGGAGTTAGTGTTATATATTTGTGAAGAACTCAACGCCGACCTCCAGCCTCACAAGGGTGATGGATTGCCATCTCACCTTAAGGTAAAGCTATAATATTGCAGTGTTGCTCATATAGTACCAAAAGTTTGTATGTTAAGATACCGCACAATCACACAAAATTAGCTGATACAAATATTTGGGTGAAATTGTTGTTTATAACATAACAGAGGTGCTACATTATACCTTAAAATTTAAATATTTCTTAAGCGAAAAAATTTACTTAAATAATTAAGCTGTGTACAACTACTTAAATAAGATTCTAACAGCATTACATCTGCTGGCTGATGGCAATTATCAATACGGGACTGGTCAGGATCATGGTTTATCTATTGGTCAGACGACTGTAAGCCACAGTATCTCGAACAATTTGTAGATGCTGTGAACAGAAGGTATGTTTATTGGACCACTGAACTACTAGGCATCAAAAACTGTGAGAGTATACTAGGGCTATCTTAGTAGTTTTTACTTTTTTGAATAAGCATCAGTGTTGATGTATTGTGTAATGAGATAGGTATTGTTTGATAGTTATGTTCAGGTAGTTAGTTACATTGGATACATAATCTGGAATTGCAATACTAGCTAGGTTTGACTAAGGTTAAGTTCTAAAACGTGCCATCTAAAATATGCTCCTTTTTACAGACTTAAAGACCAATGGATAATAGTTTTTCCTGGAACTGATCGGTCCCGACGATCAGTTGCCTCAGGATTTGAGGATGCATATGGTCTGCCAAATATCTTGGGTGCAGTAGACTGCACTCAAGTGAAAATATTTCCCACCTGTGCCACACGGAGTGCAATATCTGAATCGGAAAGGCGTTCACGCTCTTAATGTACAGCTAGTAAGTTTCAATTTTAGTTACAAATAATGATTTTTTTTATATTAATCATAAAATCCTCATCACTGACCACAATGTATGTATATTATAATTAAATAAAGAAATATAAATACTATGGGACAATCTAACACAAATCGACTAAGATAATGATGTACCTAATCTAGATTGATTATAATAATTCATTAAAATAATAACTTATATGTTACTACTTGGTTGTCACCAATTCTCAAATAAGAATATAAATAACCTTATATCTTCAGATTGCAGATGTCAACTGTAAGATCTTGGCAGTAAACACGAGGTTTCCTGGCCGTGTGCACGACTCTTGCATATTTAACAATTCGTCCATTTAGGATGAATTAAGAAGATTGTACAATGGCCACATTGGGGAGTATTTCCTTCTGGGTAAGCAGAAAATTGTGTATCTGTACCTAGTGTAAATTTATTCGATGGGGAGACGTGACGTACGCGTTTGCGTTAACTGTCATTTTGTATGGAATTTTGAGTTTCCAAAACATCCCGCTTGGCGCGCTGTTTCTAAATCCCTTAGCACCACTTGCACCATTTCACTAACTCGGGGTTAACTGGTTAACCCTGGAGTTACCATGTTACCAGTACAATTTCACATTGGGTTAACGGTTTAACCGGTTAACCCCGGGTTATTGGAATGGGGCAAGTGCATGTTAGTAAATGTACTAAGATCACGACCACAGAATAAATAGTTCATGACTAAGTTAATATACCTATCATAATGTAAATAACCGGCCAAGAGCATGTCGGGCCACGCTCAGTGTAGGGTTCCGTAGTTACTCTTCCGTCACAATAAGCTAAACTGGAGCTTAAAGTGTAGTAAATGGTACCTTTCACCCGAGTTAAACAAATAGGCAAATTTGCATAATCAGTACCTAATTAAAGAAGTCTTTTTACTATGAAGGGAAAACTTTTTGCGATAACTCAAAAACAGCTAAACTGATCATGTCCGCTATAGTTTTCATTTAATGTCTTTCTTAAGCTCTACTTCCACGATTTTTTTCATATTTTTTGGACCTATGGTTCAAAAGTTAGAGGGGGGGGACACATTTTTTTTTTCTTTCGGAGCGATTATCTCCGAATATATTCACTTTATCAAAAAATGTTTCTTGAAAACCCCTATTAGTTTTGAAAGACCTTTCCAACGATACCCCACACTTTAGGGTTGAAGCGAAAAAAAAAATTAAAATTTTAGATTTTATTGTACGACTTTGTCGGCTTTATTGATTTATATATCCATGCCAAATTTCAGCTTTCTAACACTAACGACCACGGAGCAAAGCCTCGGACAGACAGACAGACAGACGGACATGGCGAAACTATAAGGGTTCCGTTTTATGCCATTTGGCTACGGAACCCTAAAAAGGCATAAGCAAGGGGGAAGTTTCGTTAGTTGTTCAGATGATTAAGTATTATGTAACCAAAAAATAATAATTTCAGGTGACTCGGGGTATGCTCTTGAGCCATGGCTCATGACGCCAGTGCTGAATCCTGCCCCGGGAAGCCCAGAAGCAAGGTAGGTACACGGTCTGGCACTGTCGCGTGCGCAACACGATCAAGCGTACCAATGGGTACCTCAAAAACGTATTCCGGTGCCTGGGCCACGACCGCGTCTTACACTACAGCCCGACGAAGGCATCGTCAATAATAAATGCATGTTGCGTAGTATACAACATAATGCAACATTATAGGTAAGTGAGCTTAACATTGCAGATTCTCATCAGTGATAGAGAGGTTAGATAAGTAACGAAATTTTCTTGTTTCGCGGTAGACCCTCAGGGCCTCCGCTAGCTGACGCGGACGCCCGCCGCGTGCGCACGCTCGCGGGTCCTGCTCCCAGGCCAATTCCGTCGCACGCGCCCGCGCCACTTAGCGCTATTCAAACAATTTGTTATTAGACGGGGCGTCCGTTCGGATAATCCGCGTCAGCTAGCGGAGGCCCTCAGATTGTGATGGATTGTGGTAGTTGTGACCCCTACGCAGAGTTTCGCGTAATATTCCCTATTAAATGAAGATAAGGGCAAATGGAATAAATTTCATTGTTCAGCGATTGATGAAGAAAGTTTCACATTTTTACTCTTTATAGTGATGATTAGATTTCTTCTTTAAATTCTAATATTCTTACCGATGTTCTCCTTTTTCTTGCAGAAATGTTCCCGAGGAAATCGTAGGAGATATTGATGAAGACGCTCCTCAAGAACTTCCTCATCGTCATGCGCAAAACGGACTACTATTAAGAGTGGCGCAGGAAAAGCGTGCGCGTCTAATAAATACATATTTTGCTTATTACTATGTTTTATTCTGATACAAATACCTACCTAATATACAAAACGTAGAAAAATGCGCAATGCTTTAGATTCCCTTAACTTTGTTATGGCTACAGGAAAAATGGGAAAGAGTTAACCATATTATAAAATGTGTATGAACCAAATCCCTTTTTCCCGCTCTATGTAGTAATATACTAAATAAGTATGTATTTTCTTTCAAGAAATGTAATCAGAACATTATTTTACTAATAAAACACAGTTTTCAAAATCAGTAAACTTTAATTCCTTTTGCTCGGAAAACAAATAGGTAAAAACTCAAAAACGCCCCGAAAACCCCCATATAGCAAATTTAATTGAAATCATTTGAGCCATTTTCGAGATCACCGTAATCATTGACATATATCTAAGGACGGGCCTTATGGGCAATAAGAATAACCGGTCAAGTGCGAGTTCGTTTACCTCGCACACCGAGGGTTCCGTACAAACTTCAAATTTTCTCATGAAAGACTTGACCAATGTAAAAAAAACAATTTTTATTCTTAAACTTCGGAGATGAGAGAGGGGGGGGGGATGGTATTATTTTCACATTTTCCTTCATACGTAAATTTTTTTTCACAATGAAAATAAAAAATTGTTTTGTAATTTTCAATTTGAGCTCTTTCAAATGATACCCCACTTGACCTATTTAACTAGACTTTGCAATTTTACTAGGGCTCCTGATATCCGTGATACACGCCGATCCGTAGCTACGGGTTCTTAAGCCCGGCGGTACTAAGATCACGAATTTCACGAACACGGCAAGGTACGTACCTCGTACCTGCGTTCGCGTCCGGATTCACGTGACACGCCGTGAACGTGACACGCCATGATACGTAGCCCGTACCTGCGTTCGTGTGCGGAGCTTCGGGCTCGGTTCCGTTGGATAGGTACTTATCGCACGTCTCGTATGTTCGACACGCCCGGGACAAAAATAAATAAGGACTAGGTATTGTTGAATTGAGTTACCACTTAGTATATAGAATACGGGACGTTCATCGGACAAACATTTACGTGTGAATTAAACTTAAATTGTATTTTTTGCATCGATTTGAATATAATGGTTATATCTAAATAATTTGGGGTTGTTCTGTTTTTTGTATAACCAGCTATTGATTTTAGTCAAAACTAGCGACCTGCTCGTTGCATTGCACTAAAATAATAATAATAAATAAATATTATAGGACATTTTTACACAAATTGACTAAGTCCCACAGTATTGTGTTGAGGGTACTTATACAACGATATATATAATATATAAATATTTATAAATACTTAAATACATAGAAAACACCCATGACTCAGGAACAAATATCCATGCTCATCACACAAATACATGCCCTTACCAGGATTTGAACCCGGGACCATCAGCTTTGTAGTAAGTATCATTATAATTATGAACTTAAGCAACGCTGTGCTACTGGTTGTCATTATTAAATCAAAAGAAGACATTTATTTCTGTTAAGTATTAATGAAATTAATGAAACATACTTGTAAAAGCTTGCTACTATCAAAGAATATAACGTAGCCTAAATATAAACAAGGCAATCCTAATTCAAAGAAACAAAAGGGTAAATTTCTGCAAATCTTCGGTAGATATGATAAAGGTAATACAGGTAAACAAATTCAACAAAAACACATGTACGGGGCCACGGAAAAAAAGTACGCAGCTGCAGTTCTTATCAGTTTCGGACTTTCGGCACATTAAAGAGTACTGTTTATTTCTAGATTGAAGGTAATAATGACATATTATTGTTAGAGTGTTTTATTGTATGACTAACAAGCTAAGCCAACATACCGGGTTTTTTTTGTAGATAAGAAGTGCAGTTGCACGTGCAGACAAAATGAAACAAACAATATACATAAGTAGCTGTGGGCTTTACCTTTTGTTCGTGAAGTTGAAAGAAGTGAAGTTTAGAATTTTGAACTCACATTCATTGTCATTAGTTACTCCTGACATCACAGTTGGTCTCCTGACACACAGTGTTGTGGTATTATTTTAGCAACCCGTTTATTAAAGTAGCTATTCATTGTAATTAATGTTTTGTTCTATTCATTTATTACTCATTAATATTTAAAAGGACTTACTATTGGAAATAAATTTTAATTCAAAAGTAATGAAACGGAATTAGAGCTATGAATAAAAAACTCACGATACATTTTTATTCGTAGCTCTTAGAGACCGCATCGTATCTTCACTCAACGTCGCGGGCGGACCGAACCGGCGTGTTCTTAAGGTACGTGAAGCCGTGATCACGCCTACACGGATCTACACGGATTCACGTACCCTAATTTCACGTAGCCGAATGTCACGTGTGGAACGGACCAGAAAACCGTTGCCGTGAAACACGAACCCGGGCGCACGGCTACGGGTTCACGAATCACGGACACGACCGCGAGCCCTAAATTTTACCCCCTCTTCATATTGGGAATTTTCCATTATTAATACTTACAAATAAAATAAAATAAATACACATCCAATATGTTTGGGTCAGCGTTATTCATTACTATTCCAAATTTCACATCGATAGCTTAAGTACTTCTCGAGATATTTAGCAATAGCACCATAAGGGTTCCTTTTGTACCTTTTTGGTACGGAACCCTAATAAACATACGGTGTGTATTTTTGATATGGCCGCAAACGTAAACTAGACGGAGGGTGCGAGGACAGCGCTTAGCTCAGACGTCTTCCTCTTCCATTATAACTGTGTCTTCCAAGTTCTCAATAATCTCGGTGTCCTCCAATGTGTTAATACTGGAACAATACCAAAATATAATTTATAATAATAATTAAGAAGTGGGTCCTTTATTCAAGGTACGAGATATTAACGGTGATTACTTTTGAAGCCACATCCATATATGTGTGTAAGTTGAGTCTCTCGAGCAACTCGCAGATGGCGTTGCAATCGTTTAAAAAACATGTCACTAGGTACAACAAACCCAAAGGAACAAAACCGACATTAGACGATTCGATGGTAATCCCAGCCAGTGTAGACGTGCCTCGGCCGAGGCGGCGCACTAGGGCGAGGAAAACGCGCGCTCCGCCTCGTCCGAGGCACGTCTACACTGGCCGTTTTGTGCGTGAGGAAGTTGCCTGGCGCGTATGCTCGCTCTGTGTGGACCCGGCTATTTGAGTTACTTTTGTTTGGTGACTAACTAATCAAAGATGAAATAAGATTTACCACAATTATGAATGAGGAGTAGAAATTCACGATAAAAAAGCTATGCATTTGACATTTCGAAAGACCTCCGTCTACACTAGCACCCCTAGTGGCGAAATTAAACGCGGTAGCACTCATTCGGGCGTTAATAATATTGTATTCCAAAGGCTCTCATACACGAAAATAAGATCTTGCTCCTTGGAAAGGTCAGAGGATGAACCTATAATTAGTCAGGTAGTTCAACCTCAGGGTAGGAGTGCTTGTTCATTCGTTCGCGTGTTATTACTAGTACATACTACTTAAACAATAAATAATACGTTTATTTGTTAGTTGATATGAGCAAAGAAAATTTGAAATAGAGGTGGATTGTCAATGAAAATTTTGTAGCTACAGCAGATTTACTGCCATCTTTAGGCACACGATTAAAACTTTTAGAACGCCATTTGACTTTGATCCTTATTCTTTTACTGATGTGTCAAATTTGTTAAATATCAGAAAGGGGCGCCATATTACCGGGCATAACCCGGCCCGGGCCTTTGATCTATTAGATGGCGCCACTTTTTGATATTTAACAAATTATACACATATCAGTGTACGGATAAGGATCAAAGTCAAATGACGTTCTAAAAGTTTTAATCATGTGTCGAAAAATTGCAGTAAATTTACTGTGGCTACAAAGGTTTCTTTGAGAATCCACCTGTTTCAAATTTTCTTTGATATCAGTATTAAAAGTCTTACCGATTCGCCAACAAGTCGTGCCCCTCCTTCAAAACACTCCATTTTTGTTTCTGCGCCTCATTAAAAATTTTCAGTTCGTTCAGGATATCCTGTCAACATAAAATATGTTATAGCAAGTTTAAACTAAGTGGTATCACAGAGCACATAATAAATAGCGCCATCTACCACAATGGAGATTATCTGTTCTACATAACTACATTTACTTGTTCCAGCTCATACTAAAGTTGCACAAGAAAGCCTTCATATACCACTGATTTCTTACGGGCTCCCCGTATACCTACTTATTGTGGGAATACAGAATTTGAGTCAAACATATCCATACACAATTTACGGTATTAACAGCTTTATATCTTATTTCTGTTATGATAACTGACTCACACAAAATATAACTATAATAAGTTGTCAAATTTTATGAACATTTAACTATTAACAACAACCAACACCAGATTTGACTATTATGATACTACCAAACGCTGATATATACCGCACACGAATGAGAAGCTAATAGGTTACTTAGGATTGAATAAGTCTAGTGTTATGAAATATATTAGTAATAATAACATTGCCGTGTACCGTCCAGTCAAACATATGACCATGGTCAAGATTTCAAGATAAATAAAATTCCAGCCTTTCAATAAAATGCATGTTAATTATAAGTTTCATAATAACCCTCTTATGGGTAGTTGGTGGTGTTATTTTATTTAAACGGCACTGTACGATACGAGAAATCCCGAAATGTAGATTTTGCGATTGCTCGCGTATATATATATTTATTATTTGTATGTTTTATCAATACAAATAAGGTCAGATGGGGTAAGCGAAATATGGAGGCAAGAGAAACACTTGTAGGGAATGGTACGTCAAGTATGGAGCTTACAGGCTTTATGTATGCATTCTTACTGCCAAGTTACTGTTTTTCTTGTCCCAAGTTAAATAAACAATGTTTCTCGTACTCAACCTGATCTTAAAACAGAATTATTAGTTCATAAATTAATTAATTACTCTTAAAATATTATCATGCTCATGCTGCAGATGATTAAATTGTGCTGTCGAAGGTGCCGGTTCCGTCGTGCGGTTGCGGGGCAAGTACACAGCTCTGTGTACGTGGATACGCGTGCAGGGCGCGGATCCACGTACACAGAGCTGTGTACTTGACGTGCAGGCAGGAGAAGACGTGCGGGTTGGGCGGTTATTGCGGAACGAGCGAGAAGGGCGGGACGGGCATAGCGGGCGGAAAGGGCGGCAAGAGAGGGACGTTCGGGTAGTCCAGGACTTGTGGGCAGTACTGAATGCGTGGAGCGTATAGGGCTGGCAGAAGGAGAGGGAGACGAGGACAAATGAGAGGTGGAGAAGTGGGGTTGTTCGCTGAGCAAGGCCGCAGTAACGGTGGCGGTTGTTGGAACAACAACGAGATTTTCAGCAGTGGCAGAAAACGTGCTGCCAGCCACACTGTTCCCAGCACCCGAAAACTCAACGTAGTCGTCAATCTGAGGCAATGAGCACATGCAAGTTTAAAATATTTGTTATAAGAATGAAAACAAGCAAAAGATTGTAAAAACTTTTACCCGACTATGATTTTTTTCTTAACTATAGCACCTCTTCCTTGTCCAAAGTCAGTTAAATATTATTATGTAGTCTATGTCACCCCATAAAAATGAACCTATAAACACCTCATTCACCAAAATTGATTAGTAATTTATACACAACAAAAACGTACCGGCATATATACGGCATCCATACGTAGACTACTAAAATCATAACCCTTCCCATTCTCATAGTCGGGTAAAAATAATTCCGGTTAAACCAAACCAAAAACTTAAAAAGTAAATATATCTGAAAATGCTAGCTTCTGCAAGGGTGTCGCCAGCGGGGAGCAGGTGCCCACCTAGAGAATAAAATCTGTTGTCATTTATACATGATTAGCCGGGTCCACACAGAGCGAGCATACGCGTGAGGCAATATTCTCACGCACAAACTGGCCAGTGTAGACGTGCGCTCGGGCAAGGAAAACGCACGCGCCTCCTCGGTCGCTCTGTGTGGACTCGGCTATATAAATTCAACAATATTTATACCCATAGTCATAACTGCATGCGATTATGGCAAAATTAATACACTAACTATACTTATTAATAGTATTAAAACAGCTTTTACAGTACAGTCAGCGTCAAATACTTTGTAGCAACCAAAGTAGCCAAATAGTTCGGTACACCATATATTTAGTATGGTGTACTACGAAGTATTTGACGCTGACTGTACATATGGTACTACTTTACCGCACGAGTGCGAAAATTACCATATTACGTTACTGTGTCAAACATTTAAAGGGTACCTTATGTACTGTAAAACGTTGTACGATACATGTGCGAATAGGTAATTCGCAACTCGTGTCAATTTAAAACACTCCCTTCAGTCGTGTTTTAATTTATCGCCACTCGTTTCAAATTTTCTGACTTGTTATTATATGCCGATACTAAAATATACACCATTATTAAATCAAGTGATGATTGTATGAAACTTCAAGCTGATCTTGATAGACTGAGTTTATATTGTTCTATGAATGAACTGTACTTGAATGTCGAAAAATGCTGTGCCATTACATTTACAAGAAAACGCAATAAGATAGAGTATAATTATTCATTAAACAACAAAAATTTAAGGGTTTTGTCTGAAGTGAAGGACCTGGGGTTAAATCTTGATAGCGAACTACAATTTATTTCACATATTGACAAAATTTCAGCAAAAGCATACAGAATGTTGGGATTCATTTTCCGACAAAGCAGGGATTTTACAAACCCTAAGACTCTGCAACTTCTCTTTAACGCATTTGTTAGGTCCAACTTAGAATACGCTACTACAGTCTGGAATCCTCATTTCAATGTTCACATTAACACAATTCAAAAAATTCAGAACAAATTTATCAGAACAATGAAATTTAATATAAATTTAAATCTTTTTGCCCTGACAATTTCTCTCTTCAACCCCGTAGAGAAATTCGAGATCAGATATTTTTGTTCAAAATCATACATGGCCTTATTGATTCTCCCAATCTTTTGTCTAAAATTTCAATTCGATGTCCTGATCGGCGAACTCGCTCCACAAACCTATTTGCAATTAACTTTGGTCGTACTACATATGCAAGAAATAAGTTCTTAGCTAGAGCGTGTAGAACTTATAATGAAATTTTTTCTGATATTGATATATTCCATTTATCATTACAACAGTTTGTTTCTGTAATAAAATGTACAGCTAATAATAATATTGATTAGTTACTATATTTCAGCATACTTGCCAATTTGTTAATATTGTTTTCAACAGTTTGAGTTATTTGAGTTTTGCATGTTTTGATATTAATGTTAATTTCTGAGCAACATAATTGTTATTACTCATTAGTGGAAACTGTTTGGCTTGTGGATGTGTAATCTGATTAACTATGTGTGTTGTTTTTGCCTGTTTGTTTCCCAAAGGTTTAATTAAATAAATAAATTAACTATTTTTCGCACTTGTATCGTAATGTACTATTGCAATACATATTGTGCTACTTTACCGCCCTAGTGCAGTAACTAGCACTATACATGCATATATTGAAAAGTGCCATATGTACTGTAAGACGTTGCATGTACAATATACATGCAAAAAGGTAATTTCCTACTTTTTGCACTTGTATCGCAAAGTACTTTTAGAAACTACTTAGCCTGACATTAACTCAACAGATACAATAAACAAGACACAATAAACTCTTCATGATCTTAGTTTAAGCAAAGAGAAATAAGAAAGCTTAGATTACTCACTTCATAAATATTATTAAGAAATTAAAATCAAATCAAATGTTCGACGACCGGTTTAGCCTAGTGGGTCACTACAGCAAAACTATACATATTAAATACCTTTTTTAGAAAACATTATAATAAGCAACTGACTCTTTGACCTGCATTATCATGACCTCAGTAATCATTAAGATGTTAATTTTATTAGTTATTATACTTCATTTTATTACTATGCACAGATTGCACTGTAATTTCATTCAATATTATATAATTATAAAAAAGTGTCTTGTTTAGGAAGACTTCTATGCGGACTAAGTGATGGAAATCTTAACTATGGGAAGCATATTTACTTACCACTTTCCATGCCTGCACTGACTTATTGGGCCCGTGCTCCCTTAAGGCCTGTGCAAGGGCCTCCCATTGCGCCTCGTACCTCTGGGGTCCTTAGAGGCCCGTCAAATTCCCGGTTGGCGAACCGGGTGTGCTGTGACATGTATTCAACGAGCAATCTAATTTGTGCTGCGTTCGAGCGACTGAAAAAAAACAGTCACATAAGTTAACGATCAAAGGAACTGGCAAATAGCTATATTTTTCTGCAAATAAATTCTTTTTGTTTTGTGTAACTTACATTTTTGGATTTTTGGGTGGCATCCTTTCAAAAGTGGTAGCGGCGGTTTGGCCAAACACTTCACAGTAATAACACGCAAACTGCCGATAAAACTTTTCAAGTTGTCAAAATAGCAAACAACGGAACAACATAAACGGAAAAGGCTTTAATATTTCCTGAGGAGTAGTGGGCAACATATTTTCATCACTGTGATCACTGTCACACATTTTTATTTAGTATTATTCACGGTTTCACTCACAAAACAAAACTTTATGAGTTTTCAAACTTCAACAATGACTTCAACGCAGAGGAATACTCGTGGGCGCAAAAAAAAATGTTTGTGTTTGCCTAACAATCACAGAACAGAGGGCCTACCGTGAACCACGTTCGACGTGTTGCCCAAAGAGCATATAATCACTACGTTTTAAGAGACGGGACTTCCATACTAGCGAGTGGACTCAGTTTGTTTCGTAAATCATTACCAAAATTACGACAAAGAACTGTCAAGAACCCATAATACCAACATAACCGATTTAAATAGTGTAGTACGCTACACGCTTGCGATTCTTATCGATATCGATAAAATGGGGAGGGTTGAAACATAGGCTCCTGTCTACAGATTTTGTACTCGAAATCAGGCTAGCATCGAGTCCACATTTAAGTTGTATGTTATACAGTGGATAGTTCTTGGACTAATATCTGGTCGGACTTAATGTGGACCCGAATTATTTTAATACAGTTTTTAAGTCGTGTTTTTTTTTTATTTGTTTAAAGCTTTATTTTCAAAATGTTCTGCACATACATGTTTCAATAAATGTTACTTTTCTATGGGAAGATGTATCGTCAGGTCTTCGTTCCCAACAAATTTGACCCACTGCCTGCATCTGAAAACATACAGCCTTGGACAAACATGACTTTATCTACAGTTTATATTCCAAGTATTTGCTAATGAGATGATCAACTGATTATTTAGCGCTAATATGCATCTATAAATCATGTTTTTCGGCATCCAGTTATCAACAACCCTTTATCAATGCTCTAACTTTTTATGTATTTATATGTCTGTTAATCATGAGAACCGGTCTGGCCTACTGGGCAGTAACCCTGCCTATGAAGCCGATGGCCCCAGGTTCAAATCCTGGTACGGGCATTTATTTGTGTGATGCGTATTTGTTCCTGAGTCATGTGTGTTTTCTATGTATTTATATGTATATATCGTTGTCTAAGTACCCACAACACATGTCTTATTGAGCGTCCTATGGGATTAATTCAATTTGTGTAATAATGTCGTATAATATTTTTTATTGATCACAAAAAGAGAGATTAATTTACTTACGTTTCAGATTAATATATTAAATAATTACTAGATTTAAAAAAATATGTCAAATAATGACCATTAATGCATAGATGATAGATAACTTTCCACTGAAAATCTTCGACGAATTAATTTTGTGTCATATTGCATGCAAGTTCTCAGGAATTTTCGCATATTTTATTTAATTACTTACACTGATATACAAATCAATAAACATACAATTATCGATAGTTTTAGTACATCCCTAGTTCACAACTAAAAATAATATAAAATATCAAATTTTCGATGTGTTTAAAGCCTGCTGCACCAAAATAAGGTCAAAAGTATCTAAAGCAATACGTACCGGTCTTTATCCAAGGGAAATTTCGCCATAAAATCCCTTTTTTCTTGATTTTCTCGAGTGGCTCGCTTGCCACATATTTCACACTTAGTAAACCATTTTCTCGGTGGCATTGTAACAAAGTCGCTCTTTACTCTGATCACGGTTCACTATTTTCGATATTTTCACTAAATAATAAAGAAATTGCACGAAATACCCGAACAAAACATTGAAGCCTTCCTAATAAACAAAACAATTAGGCTGACAGTTGACTTGATGTAAGCTTGACAGAATAAATAGCACTGACGTTTTATTTTTCTTCGTTGGCAAAGATTTGCGAAACAAGTTCCATACAAAACTTATTTTGTTCCTAGTTGCGTCAGCCTGGTGTTGCCTCCCTGTCATACGTACTGACGCGTCGCAGCAGCGTGCAGCGTGTTTAAGTAGACCGAAGTATGACAGACGCCGCGACGGTATTACATTTCGAAACGCCACCGTTGGCAAATTTGCATTGAATTGAGTCTCCTTAAACAAGAAAAAGTTTTCCGATTAATATTATTTAGGAACGCACCGTAAATTTTATACTGCGTACTCAACTTGAATTTGCGTACTATTTTTAAGAGGTGCACGTAACGGAACGCAAAACCCATCTGGCAACACTGACTAAGATCTTTCAAAGATATTCTAACGTCAAAGTGACATTGGTCATCCGAATCGTGCAGCTTCTGTCATTTATACCACATACAAACGATATCTAATTGAGAACTTATCTATATCTAAACCAGAACTTAACGATCTCATATCTTTTCCGTATTGCATTTTTCGAATAGGGCCGCATGTCACTTCGTACATTCGTTTTCACGATGGAGAGCCCTGAACTTCAGCAGCGTAAAATGATTTTGCTCAAACACACAGAAAATCCCCTTCTAAGCTACAGAGCACTAGCAAAGTTACTGAAATATCCACAATCCACTGTTTGTTCTGTTTTAAAAAAGTTCCGGGAACGGTTTACTGTAGAACGGAAGTCAGGTACTGGCGGAAAGCAAGACGTAAGACACAAAAAAAAAAGAAGCCAGAGTTTTACAGCTTTTTAACACAAATCCGAAGATTTCGTCACGGGATGTCGCTAAAAAGGTACAAATGTCACAATCTTATGTACAAAAAGTAAAGACAAGAGCTGGGTTAAGGTCGTACAAGGCTCAAGCTGCACCTGACCGCAACGCTATACAGAATTTGACGGCCAAACGAAGGGCAAGAAAGTTATACGATAATTTCTTAACAAAATTTAAATGCATCGTGTTAGACGACGAAACGTACATAAAAGCTGACTTTAAACAGATACCAGGCCAGGAGTTTTATTCTAGTACGAGTCGAAAAAATGCTCCTGAGGACTGTAAGTTAAAAAAGAGGTCCAAGTTTCCGAAAAAGTACTTGCTTTGGCAAGCTATTTGCAGCTGCGGTAAAAAAAGTCGATCATTTATCACTACAGGCACTGTAAACAGCGAAATTTACAAAAAAGAATGTTTGGAGAAGCGACTTTTACCCTTTCTAAGAAAAAATATTTCGCAACCATTGTTTTGGCCTGATCTTGCAAGCTGCCACTATGCCAAAGCTGTGTTAGACTGGTACAAACAGAATGGTGTTGCTGTGGTACCAAAACACTGCAATCCTTCTAATTGCCCTGAACTCAGGCCTATCGAGGAATATTGGTCCATAATGAAAGGGATATTAAAAAAGAAGGGCGGGCAAATCAATTCCGTGGCTGATTTGCAAAAAACATGGACTTGGGCTGGTAAAAAGTACCCTGACAATGCCGTGCAAACCTTGATGAGCCGCATTCGACGCAAAGTGAGAGCAATGGCGTATTCAAAGCATAATTAAAACACATTTGTATGTTTATAAATGTACGATAGTAGTGTAAGCCAATGTAATATTTTTTTTTTTTAATGTACTTGATTATGTTTTTATTGACTATTTAATATGCCCACGTTTTGGCGTGTTCAACCTTTATAAGGGTTCCGTTTTTTGCCATTTGGCTACGGAACCCTAAAAAAGACAAAATTAAAATTCATAAATTCAAAATTCAAAAATTTATTCTGCAAGTAGGCCTCAAGGGCTCTTTTACAAGTCAATACAACATTTATAGTAACATCATATAGTGACATGAAAAATACATAACAACATTTATAAATATCAGGCGATCAGAAGGTTCTGTGTTTGAGGGCATGCATTTGGTTGAGCGAGCGTACAGATTCTCCGTTTCAGCCTGGGGCAGAAGTGCTATCGAATGTCCGCTTATCCGGAAACCGGATTGAAATTTAACAAATTGTTATGGACTTGAACTGGTTTTGATAGTACCTTGACCATCTGATGGCTGAGGTATGCGTCATACTTGTGAACGGGTGCTCTTTGTAGATACTGGTCTGTTTAAGCTAACATGGGCTATTATATTTAGTAACTTTATTTTTGAGTATACCTCATTCGGCTCTTTTATCTTACAATCTTCTAATCTTTTCATTTATCTGTTATGTTTTAGTTATACAGAATTTAGACTTTTGGAGCCCTTATACATCTCTAAGGATGGATCTTTTTTCTGACACTTCAAGACATTAACATCTCTAAATAATTTTAGATGTATAATATTTTTTATATTATTATTTTAGTTTTTTTTTATTCGACATTAAGAGACTATACATCGTTAAGTTATAATAATACTTTAGTATGCATTGATATTTTCAGTTAATTGTATTTTATAATTGTCGATGTGCTTTTTTTTTGGCTTGTATGTAAATTCCATGTTGACGTGTAAAAGTGCCCTTGTGGCCTATTTGCTGAATAACAGTTGAAGTTGAAGATCGTCTTGGTGATTGGTGTCTCACGCAAGACTATAAATTACTTAATTTCGCATGAACTAATAAGCGTGAGCGATTTACAAGGTCGTATCAAAATAGGATCAAAACTTTAACAAGTTGATTGTGTGTTAAATCTGAATCGAGCTCCTGTTCTCCTCTACAGGTTGCATCTCTCAACCTATTGTCGTGAAATATTGTAAGCAGGTTCGATAACCAAGTAAGTGAAACCCACTTGAAATTCAAATCAATATACAAAAAAACTATTCTATAATTTTTACTTACTAGCATCTTTTGAGCTTCGGCGTCTAGTCACCGCTATGGAAAATGAGGTCACTGCGCAGTTGCGCCAACGTTGCGTCGAGTAGCGGCCATAGGGCCATAGAGTTGAGACGCTACCTATAGTGGCTCTAAAGCTTTCTACGGTAACAAATCGAGTTTGTAATAACTAACTGCTTTGGCTCAGCGATACAAAAAGAATCTGGGCCTCCGAAACGAGAGAACGCCACCTGTCCTGATCCAGCGCGGTTTCCTGCCGCCGACGCAGGTCCGCCTCCACGACATCACGCCAGCGGTACCTGGGGCGCCCGATCGGTCGACGGCAAATAATCGTTTGTCCCTTTCCATTACCAATAAGTCGGAAAGGGACAAACGATTATTAACGGCATCGTAACTTTAGCACACGTTTATGAATAAGGGGGTTATTGTGTAAACGTCACAATGAGTAACATATCTCAACTTTGAACTATATTTCATTTGCCGAATTTTCATTCGATTCATTTTCAAAAACTGTTCAATTTTCCAAACTTTTGAAAATGCCATTTTGTAGTAGCCATTCGGTTACGTTAGATAAGATTGGTGACCCTTCTACAAAGTCAACGGTTTTAAAAATTATTGGAGATGAGATAGATAACCAAATCTACGGAGATGAGATAGATATAACATTTTTGTGGGAGTTTCAAATACTGATAGGTAATGATATCGAGTTGGTATAACATTCTCATTATGCCTAATGAACACGATATCTGAGTGAATGCACTTGAAAACTAAAGCAGTCAACCGCTCAACCCATGTGTAAGTTGTGACATAGACCCACTCGACTCGTGTCGTTTTAAACCGGTTATTTAGCCAAGTCTCTACATAAATCTGCCGGCTCATTTAGAAACTTTGTCATTTGCGAACGAACTTGACTGTTTTGTTATTAAGAACTATGAGAGCGCAGTATGTTTATTATACCACGTCTTTATACTACGTTATATTTTTTTATACTACGTCGGTGGCAAACAAGCATACGGCCCGCCTGATGGTAAGCAGTCTCCGTAGCCTATGTACGCCTGCAACTCCAGAGGAGTTACATGCGCGTAGCCGACCCTAACCCCCCCCCCCCCCCCCCTCGTTGAGGTCTGGCAACCTTACTTACCGGCAGGAACACAACACTATGAGTAGGGTCTAGTGTTATTTGGCTGCGGTTTTCTGTAAGGTGGAGGTACTACAGTTGGGCTCCGCTCTAGATCTGGAATGACATCCGCTGCGCTGTGCCCTACCACACAAAGCGAGATGAAATCCACAATGCCCATTCCTCTCTTTTGGACGTAGTTTAAGGACGTACCCGGGTCCAAAATTGTTAGCTTGATTTGAACTCTCACGATTCTTACTCATTATTATTCACTGCAACGGCACCTAATCGCGTAAAATTATGTTTTAAATTCGTTTCGAGGGCGGCGTTGTCCCCGTGGTCTCGGAGAAAACTGGCTAAAGTTGATATCAACATATGTCGACACGGTGACACCTCTAGTGCGCAAAACGTTCAAGTTGATAAACAAGACCAAATGCGGGTAGTTCGAAAAACTCGCGCGGCTAGTAGATTTAATTTTACACATAGTAGATATATAGGTAAATCTACATTTCAATTTCAATTTCAATTTCAATTATTGAGAGACCAACTGAGATCAATTATTGTTAGTAAAAAATGTATATCTTAAAATATATGATTAGTACTATACACAATAAATTAATGATGATTAAGAATAAATAAATTAATTGAAATTGAAAAGAAGTGAAACTAATATTATAATATTTATAATAGATATGTGTCCAAATTTAATTATACTTTAAATCTATGTCTTTCATACACATTTGGGAGGCATGCGCGGAGCCAAAGCTAACACAAAAGTGGCCCTTTCGATAATTTAATTGATGAATTTAGGGGGTAGGTACACAGCGGATGCTGCCCTTGGCCGTGTCATGAGACGCATCAGCACACCAGGGTGCCAGGACTATTTACACCTGATAGAATCTAAAACATAAGTAAGAATATTTTTTTTTATTATAATTAATTTAGTGTGTACTTAGCTTCGAAAAACCAATAAACAATTTTTTTAATCACGCCATAACTAACCTTATTTGACATCTACGAAATCTAAATTAGCCAAATAGCCACAAGCCGCTTTTTTCTCAACAAGAGGACGAAGTTGACCGGGTGACTGCGGGCAGGAAGTTAACTTATGTTTATCGGGTTCACAACTCCCGTTGCAACTTCACGCCACTTCAAGTCTTGTCCGTGTTTAAGTTTTTCAAAGCGTCGTTTATATCATGAGACGGTAATGGGAAATTATATCCGTCCTGTTATCCTTGCCCACTTTATATTTCTTTGTGTGGTGTCGCAATTTCGACCTAACCCACTTTTCTGCTAGTCTTTTTTTTCTAATTGAGGATTAGACATAATTATATATGTTTTAAAGTTTGAAGTAGATACGAGTATGTAATAATTAAGGCATAGTGTATATTAGACGAAGAAAAATATACCCTACAACCATTTTACCAAGAATAACATTATATATGTAGTTGATTAGGCAATGTAGGAGTAAGTACGCAAAGGCGTTAAGGCATCTAAGATATTACGCTGTATAAAATAACGAAATACCTATGAATATGAATACATAGTAGGTTATTATAAAAAAGTGCATCATGGGATGCAACAAAAAAAAGTTGAACCACCAGAATATGATCTTCAGTCCTCTAGTTCTAAATATCAAATAAACTAAGCATCTAAAGGTTCCGTATTCCCACAGTATAGATATAATATACTCGTAGGATGCAAATACATAGTCGTAAAACCATTTGTGTAGTTCGCAGCAAAGTCGCACATTACCGCATTATCGCCGGCTGCGCTCCGCTTGGCTCTAGTGCGATGCAAATAGGATAAACTAGGATCGTAGCAAAACGAGTAGTATTCGTAATTTGTAGTTTATAGTAAAACCCTTTGTGTAGCTCGCAGCAAAGTCCGCATTATCGCCGCTTAGCATTAGGGCAGCGAGGCAAATAGGATAAACTCGGATGATAGTAAAACTATAAAGCATTTGTTACCTGGAGATATCGGTCTTTAGCGACAGAAATTATACCTCTAGCCGCCCAGAAACCTGTAAAAAGGTCCATTCCATTATTTGTTTGAACAAATTGAAATTGCTTTCGGTTTGGTAATTTTTAATGTCTGGATGGCTAAGAGGCAAACAGGTTAGCACAACAACTATACTCAATACTATCTTCTTCTTCACTGGCTCAGTGACCCAAACAGGATCTTGGCCTCTGACACAAGAGAGCGCCACTCTGCCCTATCCTGCGCCACTTCACGCCAGTTGGGTATTCCGAGGGCGAACAGGTCTTTTAGGACTTCGTCGCTCCAGCGGTATCTGGGACGCCCAGACTCAATACTATCACGTTATTATAAATTATTGTTGTTTTAATTGATATATCTTGATCTTACTAGTATTCCAATACGTTGATAAGATAATATTTTTGAATACCCATTTAGAATAGACATAATTATGTAAAAAGCAGACTTACCTAACTAATTATAAATTAATATTTTGTGTCAGTCATCACGCTTAAACTCAAGGACTTATACGCCTGGACACTGACCGATCCAAGTATATATTTATCTCTATGTATATTCATACATATAACAATGACTACTAAAGCCAGGGAAACTACTTATTTTATAATACTGTGACATCTAGAGACAATGCAAATAAGATAAACTCTGGACAGCAGGTGCAGGAATATGAATAAGGACAGCAAACAACTCCGTACCCTACTCATTAAATTAGTGTTTTTAACGAGGGCGCTGTTTTATAAAGCGTAGGCACATTAAGTACTTCATTTATATACTGTTGTGTGTGTGTGTGCAGTAGGCCTAGCACGAAATATACTACCCATCTGTTTCTACATTTATACAGTTATAATAATATGGGTACTACCTATAGGTAAATAAGTCACGCGCGAGATACCGTCGCAGCACGCGTACTCGGGCGAAGGCCACGGTGTTTAACCTTATACCCCATTTTCTAAGATAAATATTTTGTATTTTTTGTTGATTTTTTGAATTTGAAAGACAACACCTAGTGTCTCTTTCAATTGCGTATTGGCAAAAAAAAAATACTTATTTAATTATGATACGACACAATAATTTATTGATATAAAATATTTGTACATGTCATGTCTTAAAAGAACTTAACCCGTTGCCGGGCGCCAAACCCTCAAAGTCTCAAATATTTCCTGATGATGCCTCGTAGAGTGTCATGATTTGTTTTGCGTATGTAATTATTTCGCAGAAGAATGCCTGGGGTATTATGGACAGAATTCCGAACCAACTAGTCTATACTCAAGGAACGCATCATCAAGCAGCGGCGTCTGTCATCTCTTGTGCAATCTCGCATCCTCACCTTCTTTGGCTATGTATGCCGCCAGGGGGATGAGACTTTTGAGCGACGTGTGGTCCAGGGGAGAGTGGATGGTACCAACAAAACCATCAAAGAGATGGACGGACCAAAGCTGCAGTGGATGGGTTGGCACACGAATGTGCCAAGAAGCTAGCCAACAGAGTAGGATGGCGGCGTATTGTGAAGATCATCACCATCCGATGATGACCATGACCAGTCTGTCAAGAGTGAAACGACAAAAAAGAAGAATATTCGCGGATTAGAAAATTAACATTTTTGTTTTCATTACTATGTCAATTGCGTATATTTTATCGCGTGGGCAAAACTATCCATAAACGCCTGCTGGTAACAAGAATTTAATATAAGTTTTCTCAATAAAGTAAGAATTTTCTATTAAATATAGTACAGATGCTCATGAACAGCTTCGATTTAAAAAGCAATCAATTGAGCGTGGATTAAGTTAGTTGGCCAACTATAAAGCGTGTAATCTTGTTCCGCGATAATATTAATGGTCCGCCTGTGACTAAGCGACGTGATACATTTCCGGCCGGCTGAATGGCTCTCGTAACCCCCTGATTTCACTGTATTAACCAATTTGGGGTGGGAACTGGTTTGAGATTTAATTGTACACTTTTTGGTTCATCTGCATTAACAACAAGCATATACCCGATGGCAGCTGGAGAATCCGCAAAAACGTCGAAGTTGAGAAGATAGTAGCTGAGCCAAATATTATGGGTGCCACAACGGCGCAAAGGCTTCGTTGGCTTGGTCATCAACAGCGAATGGGAGGCGATCGGGCGGTGAAAAGAGCGTTTGTGGGAAAACCGTCAGCACGCCGCCCGGCCGGTCGACCTAGGTATCGCTGAGCAGATGTGGCGGACGCGGATCGGCGCGAGCTCCAGGTTGAAGACTGGCGAGAATCTGCACAGGACCGGGATCAGTGGCGAACAATCGTGTTGGAGGCCAAGACACACTTTGGGTCGCTCCACCACAAGAGTAAGTAAGTAGTAAATACAGCTTATTTTTGAAATATAAAATTTATATTACTACAGTTATGTCTACTTCTTCTTCCTCGCGTTGTCCCGGCATTTTGACACGGCTCATGAGAACCTGGGGTCCACTTGACAACTAATCCCAAGATTTGGCGTAGGCACTAGTTTTTATGAAAGCGACTGCCATCTGACCTTCCAACCCAGAGGGTAAACAGTTATGTCTACTATTCTCCAAATTCATATTTTTTTGTCTATTTGACATCACACATTTATTTCAATCCAATTAGCAACCGAATATTTAGTTGTTCTGGTTTTTCGGGCCATCTCTGTAAATTTAACCGGAGAGTCATTATTTTTTCAAACTTCCTATTTGCTATAATTTCTAAACCATTTTTCGGTTATTATATATGTATGTGGGTCCAACCACAAAGTAGCAAGAGGAGCGCAGGCCCCAACGGAACAGTTTCTAACTAAATTCACTATTTGTATGGAAATTTATAATTCTCCGTCCTCCGACCGCGGACGTCTATTCTCCAGTTTCTCCACCACATCGCTGCTCGAGCTTGAACTCGTAGTTTTTGTCGTTTTCAATTTCAACGATATCGTGTTTTGTCGCTGAAATGTGTCTTGTTTAGTGGCTCAAATATTATAAATGCTTTTAAAAGACCATTTTTAGAGTTCCTTACCCAAAGGGTAAAACGAGACCCTATTACTAAGACTCCGCTGTCCGTCAGTCTGTTTGTCATCAGGCTGTATCTCATGAACCGTGATAGCTAGACAGTAGAAATTTTCACAGATGATGTATTTCTGTTGCCGCTATAACAAAAAAATATGAAAAAGTACGGAGCCCTCCGTCGGCGAGCCCGACTCGCACATGTCCGGTTTTTGCTAGTTGGGAATTTCAATAGGCTACGATCTTACGACCAGTTTAAATTTTTAAAAATTTCCTATGTCAAGTTAATGCGGCTTATTTCGCTTCAATTCCCTACATTAATCTACCCCTATATGACGCTAAACGTCACAACATTAATGAAACAACCTAAATAGATTTGTGGTTAATTTTATTTAAGTACCATCCAAAAATACGTTGGGGTATGCCAAAGGCTCCATTATCCTCAATTCTCAGTAACAGCAAACACAACTTTTGTTTCGTGCTATGACTCTTATAGGCCAATTCGAACGCACCTACACTGAAATCAGAATGATATTTAAATCATGTAATTTAGTTATCGTGCGTATAGACTATAGATGGTGAAAAGGGTGCAGAGAAGAAGAGTAGCAGGAGAAAAACAAGTAGGTATACGAAAATGAAATAGTTATAGCGGCCGCGAGGGACAGCGTCTGTGTGTGACAGTGGTCAGTTAGCAACTGATTTGGCTTCGATACAGGTACGTATGCATCTATGTATGTATATATAACGTTGCATGTCGCTCGTGCTCACTATTCAATGCGTAAGTATAGATTTATTTATATAAGAAGTACATCATCATACAAAATAGGTAAGTAAAAAAGGTATATATAGATATAAGTATAGGTAAGTATTAGTTTTAAGTTTCTTTTTCAGATTCTGTCATCTACAATCTCCCGCCCAGTACTGCTTCGGCAGTACTCACACTGGTAGGAGTACAATGCGAGCTGCTGGTCTCACTAACACTCGGGATTTTGTTTTGACATGGACTGTCTTCACTTGCCAGTCGTCCGTCCTTTATATTAGTTGTAGCTAAGCGCGCCGCTATCAATGAAATTTTATTTCTGCATGCGATAAGGGACACGCACACATCACCGTTAGCATGTACAAGCCTCCAATATGCAATAGCTACGAAGGCGGTCGGCGCTGCATCACGAAACAAATGAAAGACTAGAAGGCTAGTTGTCTCTTTCGCACCCGTTATAAAATTTGCAAACGTAGTAAAATACCATCTTGGTATGTTGAAGTGCACAACACCCTTTAGGTCGGTGAGCCAGTGTTTACATTCAATAAATAGTTCCTCAGATATTTTATCGTCCCACGATAGGGCGGTCTTCCAGATAGACTTTAGTAATATTTTTCCTTTTATTGTTACAGGTGCCAATATACGAAATATATTATTAATTGACATGGCGTTGCGTAAAATTTCTCGCTTAGTCGACGTTTTCTTGAATTTCAGGATGTCTTCGGGTATATTTTTAAAAGACACATCGACTGCCAAAGTATCATGCGCTGGATCCCATAATAATCCCAAGGTTCGCTGAGTTTTATTTTCGCCATCCACCAACAAACTTTCTCCGTTAGTACTTAATTGATCTTTAGGTAAGTGTGACAAAACATTTTTGTCGTTACTTGTCCAGCCACGTATCTCAAATCCTTCGAATTTATGCACCGTAGAAACATCGTCAATAATATTTATCGCTTCGCTTTCTGTGGGCAGCGAGTCTACGAAATCGTCTACGTAATGACTATGCATAATAGCTCGGACGGCATTAGGCTTTGTTTCGGAGAATTGTTGAGCATTCTTATCTCTTATAAATTGTGCAATAAATGGGCTGCAATTTCCTCCAAATAAAAGTGACGTCATAATATACTGTTTTATTGGTTGATCTTGACTGTCGCGCCATAAAAATCTTAAGGCGTGTTGATCTTCTTCTCTTATTTTGATTCTCAGAAACATGTCGCGAATGTCACCCGTTATTCCTATGGGGTTTTCTCTGAATCGTAACATAATCCCATAAAGTGAGTTCAATAAATCAGGGCCTTGAAGCAAATAATCATTTAGGCATTTTCCATGAGAAATACTAGCACAGTCAAAGACTAGTCTCAATTTCTTCTTCCTGGGATTATCCACTCCGAAGTGGGGAATTACCCAAATTCTATTCCCACTTTCTTCCCGTTTTAATTCTCTTGCGTAATCATTTTCAAATAAGTGTCTTATTCGCTCGCGATATCTCGAAGCGTATTCTTCGTTGCTTCGTAATCGCTTCTCCACGGATTTTAACCTTCTTTCCGCAGTTGAGTAAGATTCCACAAATTTTTCTTTATTTTTCCAAGGAAGTCCTACTTCCCATCTGCCATTTTTTAACTTCGCCGTGTCATTTAAAACAGAAATTGCCTGTTGTTCTTCTTTATTTTCCCTCTTTTTTGAAGTTACGCCGACACTTTCTAAGTTAAAATAATTTCTCACTGTTTCGTGCAATAACACATCTGCGTTGTAATTATCAGCGGGCTCGCTCGCATCAATAAATAAAACTGACGATTCATCACAACAGGTTTGCTCGGCCGGCGACAACACGGCTGACGCACATGTACTTGCAGGGGCGGCGCGCGCGCCGGGCAGGCCGCGGTTATCGTAGGTAAGGCGGCCAGCTTCATCAACAATAGGTGATGCGCCTGACTTGCCAAGAGGGAGCGAGCGATAATGATGCGCACGCGAGGGAGAGTGAGACACGAATAGGATGTCGCTTGCAGTGCGCTTCTTTGACGAGTCTTGATTTATAGGGCCGTGCACACACCATCCTAAAACAGTTAACGTAGCACAAGGTTCGTTCCATTTACGCGAAATTATTTTTAGAGGCATAATTAGGTGATAATAATCTTGTCCAATCAATAGTTCCGGTTTCACATCCGTATTTTGATAATAGTAGTTATTTAATTCACTTAAGTGTTCGTAGTTTTTAATGTTTATTTTAGATAATTTTTGCACTGGTATATTCAGCTCCGACATTTTTCGAGCACGTAATTTAAAACATTCATTGTCCACGTTTGATATTTTTAAGTCCACTAGTTCCGATTTGCACAAGATTTCTCCAGAGTTCCAAGCACCACGTAAACGCAAATTTTGAGTTTTTCCAGTCAACCCCACTCGATTTACCACGTTTTCCGAAATCAATGAAATTGCCGCACCGTCGTCTAAAAAGGCGTGCGTTGTGATCACACCCTTAGGACCGTGAACATTGACACGAACAACTTTTAAAAGTACTTTGTTGTTATTATCACTAACGTTCGCCACAATACTATTCTCAGACGCGGGCTCACTTTCGGGCTGTGAGGATTGGGAATCGTCTTCAGGCTCCACCTGGTCCAAATCCTTGTCTTCAGCGATAACATCAACGGCATGAACTTGCTTCGGGGTTTGTTTGTTGATAGGGTAATGAAGTAGTGCATGGTGTGGCTGTGCGCAACCGTCCTTGTCGCACATCGGCGCTCGGCAGGTTTCCTTATCATGATCAGCTGATAAGCATTTAAAACAAATCCCATTATTTCTCACAAAGTTCCATCGCTCTTTGCGTAATGATTTTTTAAATAGCCTGCAATTAATTAGGCTGTGAAAGGATAACTTGCAAAACTTGCATTTTTCTGTTTGTTGACTTGTCGTACAAACTGCATGTTGTTTAAATCCACTTTTATCAATACTGTAATTTATTTGCTTCATGTTTAGTAAACTGATACCAGATTCAGTAATTTTTGTAGCTTCTTCTGAGAGGAACTGTGATAATAATTCCAACTTGGTTAGCTTGATGTCGATTTTTATTTCTTTTTGTTTATAATAATAATCCGACCACTTAGTGAGTAAGGCCGTCGGTAACTTTGATAAGTCGATTGTACAAATACTGACGCCTTTTAGGTACTCATCTCGGTTGAGCGTTTTTACTGCTGCCATGAAGTTTTTAATTTTTATTGAAAATTTCACAATGTCTCCAATATAATCTTGAGGCAAAGCAGGTAACTTCTTGATATCATTCATGATTTTATTTATGATTAATTCTGGGTTTCCAAATTGCAGTTGGAGGGTTGCCATGATGGTGTCGGGCGACGAACCGCTGGTAAGTAATGCCGCTACTGCTTCTCGTGCCGCGCCGACGAGGCACTTCCTCAAACGCCACATATTTTCTTTAGCACTGTAATTACAGAGTTCTGTAGATTCATCAAAGGATTGTTTGAAGTTTAGCCACTCCATAGCATCACCAGAGAAGGTAGGTAGTTCTCGCGGTGTACTCAAACGACTAATTAAATTATTATTTTGTTTGCAGGTGGAAGCTGTGAGATCCTTGAGGGCCTGCGCCAGCATAGACACGGTGGCTTCTGAATCGTTGGCGGCAAGCGCCGGCGGGCGGCCAGTGACGTCACCCTCCTCGCGAGCCTGTTGAAGCACTTGTTGACCTTGGTCGATCCACTTCTCAATTTCACTTCCATTATCCTTCTTTTCACTTGACTTCGACGACGATATGTGACTGTATTTTTCTTCCAAGGCTGCTAGATCTGCCGCTAATTTCTTTTGAACCAATTCCGACTGTATGCGAGCTAACTGTTCAGCAGCATTTATTTTTAAATTTTTGCGTTCATCTATTAATATACTCTTAAACGACGGAGATTTCTTCGACTTCGAGCGATTGCTACAGCGTGAACCGGATGGGTGTTGGGGCTCTTTATCAGCCGGGCTCAAAAACATTGTTGAAGTACCCTCTCCTGGCTCGGGTGCTACGTAAGTCTTGTCGAATTCCTTAACGTTTTTCTTCGAGTTTTCATCGGTAGACTCCTTAGTGAGTTGCTTCATATCACTTTCCTCCTTGTCCGCCTGTTTCATATCGCGTTCCTGCTTTTCACATTCTTTTTTAACGTTTCTGCGGGTGTTCACCATCTTGCGCGGCGGTCAGGAAATTTCCAGATCCGGTTCGAAGGACCACTTTATAGACTATAGATGGTGAAAAGGGTGCAGAGAAGAAGAGTAGCAGGAGAAAAACAAGTAGGTATACGAAAATGAAATAGTTATAGCGGCCGCGAGGGACAGCGTCTGTGTGTGACAGTGGTCAGTTAGCAACTGATTTGGCTTCGATACAGGTACGTATGCATCTATGTATGTATATATAACGTTGCATGTCGCTCGTGCTCACTATTCAATGCGTAAGTATAGATTTATTTATATAAGAAGTACATCATCATACAAAATAGGTAAGTAAAAAAGGTATATATAGATATAAGTATAGGTAAGTATTAGTTTTAAGTTTCTTTTTCAGATTCTGTCATCTACAGTGCGTCTCGCCCGGCCCAAAACATGTGCTGACAAGCAGGCGAATTCGAACGTACACCGAGATCAGTACCCCTAGTGTAAATTTTATCGACATCATAACGTGACGAACGCGTTTGCGTTAAGTCTCATTTTGTATAGGATTTTGAGTTTCCAAAACGTCCCGCTTGGCGCGCTCTTTCTAAATCCAATACAAAATGAGACTAAACGCAAACGCGTACGTCACGTTTCAAAATCGAATTTATTTACACTAGGGGTACAGAATGATATTTGAATCACGTCACGTTTCAAAATCGAATTTATTTACACTAGGGGTACAGAATGATATTTGAATCATGTTATTTACCTAGTTATCATGCGTCACGCCCGCACCAATAGGTACATGCACGGGCAAGTACGACCGAAAGGCACGACAAATAATAACATGATTCAAATATCATTCTGATGTCAGTGTACGTTCGAATTGGCCTGTTAGTTGCGTACGTTCCTTACGGCAGTTGCCCAACTGTCCGCCATAACCCGAAACTGCCCTTAGTTTTCACCCACTAAACACTTACCCCGCCGTTAACCCTGTTTATACGAGTATGTTGCCCCGTGTTGCCAGATAGCATTTTTGAAAAGCTGTAGGTCTAAACTAAAAAATGTGTATACGTGTCATGATTTTATTTGTTTACATTAAAGATAGCAGTTGAATAATAAATAATTTAAATGTGGCAACATTTTTAGATTACCCCGATAAATACAGGGGTAGTTGGGAAAATAACATTATGAAATGAAAACCTTTATTCCAGGAAACTAGAGGCCCATAGATAAATACCTCAAAACTAACATACATGTTATAACAATATACGTGAGCATTGCGAGAGATTTTAACGGTGCATTCCTGATGGCAACAGAAGCAAAAAAATGTTAAATGACTTTTTGTGAAATTCGCTTTTATTGAACACTCCTGTACATAAAACGTAATTTTTATTGATGGCATTTTATTATGCGATGACACATAACCTAAAATTAACTAAAAAGTTTTTTATTTTATTTGGGGGTAGCCCAAGTTTTTTTAGTTTTTCGATGTCAATCAATAGGTATGTCCAGACTAGACCTCAAAGTGGCAATACTGCAGTCAAAAATGTGTTTTGTACCGACTTATGGTACCGGTACCGATTTCGAAAAACATTTAATTATCTCTGAAACTAGGCCTAATCCAGAAAATTTTATATGACATTTTAGTTTCTAAATATTACCAGGAATGCACCATTAAAATCTCTCGCAATGCTCACAGGCACCTTGTATTTTAAAATCAAAAACTACAAATCACATTATTAAACTGGTGGTAGGTTATACTACTGGCAACACGGTAGGTAGTGGGGACACGGATCAGGTTGACGGACAGGCTCGTTCACTTGGGTCGAGGCAGAGAACACATCGTGAAGGACCGATCGGTCAGATCAGGGTACCTGCAAGTACCTCCATTGTTGTATTAGTAATAGAGTAAACGACAATAATCTTCACATACGTATAACAACTCTTTATTGTACAAAACACGAAGCTACAAATTATATGGCAAAGGATACTAGTGCAAACGTGAAAATCCGCAGATTCCGCAGATTGTCACACTTTTTCGATTATTTTGAACTTTAAAAGGTTGCCCAAAGTTATAGTCATAGTGTTGAAAAATGAGAATGAAATACTTGGGGAACCAATAAAATGTTTCACTAATTGTGCCGTTTTCAATCAAAAGGGCAGGACTCTATTTCGATAAACCCTCAATTTAAAACCGATATTATTGACAACCAACAATGATACAATTTTTAGTTGAAAGTCACATTTGTCCGAAATTTTTATTCAATGTTTCCGTTATCACTCTTGCATTTTCCAAGAAAACATATCTTTCAATTTCGTAAAAAAAAAAGCCTTTTTATGTTTGTTTTAGTATCAAGTGTCATTTTTATTTATTTATTTGCAGGTTTCTATCTAAATAGCTCAAGTATCTGTCACACAAGTTGCGCAGTATGACGTTCCGCTCACCTCGCTGGCTCCACAGAAAACCAGCGCCGTTGACAACGCTTAGTCGTGCCAACTGCAATGCTGAGTGGAGACCATTTCAGCCTCACATCCTTATCTGTTCTGTATTATTCAACTTCCACTGTTTCTTTTTAAATTCTTGTTGTTGTTAATGTACTTTCTTCTTTGTAATAATTGATGTGTTGTCTGAATAAATATTAAAAAAAAGTAAGATTTATAAGTTTACATCTAGCTGTTGTAAGTAAACAGTTGTATTTAGTGGAAATCTTGTATTGGCTTATTTTTTTTGTATTTACGCTTTGTACGTATTGCTGTTAATGGAAAGAAATCATAAAAGAGTTGGCTGAAATTCTCTAGAATCAACAATAATTTTCGTAGGTATTTCCGGGCACGAAGCCCTAGATCCGTAGATCTAAGGAAAACCTCATAGATATGGCAACGCTGATGTTACCCATCTTGATACAGGCTGTCGTAAAAGAAAGGATTGGGTTTATGGTCACGTTTTAAGTGCCTTTGTTTAACTTTTTTCTATTTGTGGGATTTTTTAATCCCGAGGGTCAGACGTTTTATTATTTGTAAGATGTGTTGGATTTACGATAGACCTGGAAATGGAAGACAGTTTAAATGAACGGTAAAACGGGACCCTATTACTAAGACTCCACCGCTGTCCTTCTGTCTGTTCTTTTGTCGCCAGGCTGTATATCTCATGAACTGTGATACGACCCGATTCGAAGAATGATTATTGGAAAGATATTTAAAAGATCGATAACTAAACGACATGTCAAAATTGACGTTTATTTCGATTTCGCTGTGATCCAAATCTATCTACGATATTTCTAACGTCCAAGACATATATTGGTTGACCGAATCGAGCTGCTTCTGTCAATTATACGACATACAAACGATATCTAAATGAGAACTTATCTAAACCAGTACCCCTAGTGTAAAATTAGTCGATAGCGAAACGTGACGTACGCGTTTGCGTTAAGTCCGGGATATAGAGCGAGAGCGCAGGGCACTGGCGGTACGTGGAAATATGCTTGCCCGCAGGTTTGCTCAATGTTCCAATGAAGTAAAAATAACGCTTTTTAAAGCTTATTGCCAATCTTTTTACTCGAGCAGCCTGTGGGTGAGGTATACCAAGCGTGCCTACAGTGCCCTGAGCGTGCAGTACAAAAACACATTCAGAATGTTGTTGGGCTTGCCCAGCAGGTGTAGCGCGTCAGGCATGTTTTGCGAGGCACGCACTGATGGGTTTCCTGCAATCATGCAAAAAAAGATTGCATCCCTGCTGACGCGAGTGAGACAGAGTCCCAATAGCATTCTGAATGTGATTGCTGTCAAGTTTGATTGCCCGATTCTTGCTTACTGGATAGGGCAAGTAAAGAGTGTAGCTGTAAATTTTATTGATTAGCTAAATATATGTGTATGTATATATATATACATATATTTAGCTATACTTATACTTATATTTAATATGTTCGTAGTTTTAATTTTAATCTATCTTAGTCTAAGTGCTAACATATTTTTTAATTATTCTAATTTCGAATTTGTACACTAACACCTATGGAGTTACTTGCTTCGAAATAAAGAATTTATTATTATTATTATTATAAGTCTCATTTTGTATGGGTTTTTGAACAGCGCGCCAAGCGGGACGTTTTGGAAAGTCAAAAATCTCATACAAAATGACACTTAACGCAAACGCGTACGTCACGTTTCGCTGTCGAAAATATTTACACTAGGGCTACAGAACCAGAAGAAAGTTTAAATAAACATTGAGATGATAAAATTTCATGTATTTTATTATTGTAATCGCGTAACAACCCCACCGCCCGCTGGATTTCCCACTGCAATTTTAATGTACCTTTAAAATATGAAATTTTCTAATTGATACTAATTACAAACATAAGAAAACTTGCATACTTATTTTCATTAGACTAAAGTGGAGGTAGCATTAGTCCAATATAATTCAAGCCTTCTTGAACAAGAACTCCAGTACCAAACCTAATTATGTGTATAGTCTGTGGATTTGATCATGTTACTAAACCATTTATAAATAAAAATTACAAACATTCATTATCATAATCATTTATTCAATGCAACCATTGTATAGAATACTATACCATATGGTAAAGAAAAGTGTTTAAAGTCCAAGTACAAACATGGACCATTCATAAAAAATTATGGATAAAACATACAGGGAAAAAAATTGTATACATATATATGCATACCCACATGCATCACGGTCAAATCCATAATCCTCCTTTTGCTTTGTCCTAGTCAGGTAATACCTCTAATATATGACTAAAAGTAAACTCGTATATTAAAAATGAAGTAAGTTTTCACTTCCATTAGTAAAATAGTGTTTCTATGGCTTCGTACGTACGTCGTTACGATGGTCCTTATCACGATGCAATAAGGTTCGTTTCTTCAGTAGTTCTGGCGTGATAGTTCCTCGTGCACTATGTAGCCCTGGTACCCCCGTAGGTAAATATTCTCATTAGTAACTAACGTGACTGTTAAATAGCACAGACTGTTCAACACTTATTTAAACGTCCACGATTTTTACTCATTATTTTAAAAAATAGATTAAATGTAAACGTAAAATAAAGTTTTAAATTTACGTCCGACGTTTCGAGGACGGCGTTGTCCTCGTGGCCTAGGAGAAGTTCCTGTGGAATTGTTTGACTGCTAGAATAGGTACGTTAGGTTACTTCAAATGTCCGACGGATAAATTGTCCAGAAATAGGACTTATAATTTCATCATCTAAGATCAAGGTTAATTATTTATTAACCGTCTTGAAAACGGAGGTTATCAATTTTAATGTATTTTTATATGTTAATTAGGTACCTGAGTACCTATTCTGTTATTTCTCCGTCAATTTGGAATTTTATCTTTTTTTTAAATAATGCATGTTAATTATAAGACGTAATATTTTGAAAAATGTGTCCCGCCGAGTTTCTACATAAGTTACCTAATACGTACAATGTTACAATGTTATACTAATATGCAGAGTTTATTAATAGTAAGTATAATTATACCTACTTTTTTAACGTTGCCTACTTATAGTCCAAGATCTCAGAGCCGCCAGACCTTACCTACCCTCTCGTCAACAAAATGTATGGGACAATACAGTGTTAGTATGTACTTTTAATGTCTGCATACTGTAAATGTAAATCAATGTTTACATGGCCCACTTTGTTGTGCCCGTCAGGCCCGTTTTTATGAAGTTATATATATGCGCTGAGTCATGGGTGTTTTCTATGTATTTAAGTATTTATAAATATTCATATATTATATATATCGTTGTCTAAGTACCCTCAACACAATATATTGAGCTTACTGTGGGACTTAGTCAATTTGTGTAATAATGTCCTGTATGTTTGTGTATTTGTGTAATTTGTGTAATAAAAAAATAATAATAATAATATAAGTCAATGCTTACAGACATATACAGAGATAATAATTAAAAAAATTAATTTCTCATTTTGAATTTTAAATTGAAAAAAGTGCTCAGGTTGTTCTTTCCGCCGTGCTCTCGGCGAATGGAGAGACCCAATTAGGCGTCAGAACTCTGATTAAAGCAGCTAAAGAGCAGGTTACTTTGTACGGGTGGTCGGCCTAGTTACGTGGGGACAGCACCAAAATACGACCTATAGTTATAGGTGTAGTTACGAGGTTCAGTGCGAATCAAACGAAGGCATTTGAAATATGTATTTGTACATAACGGATATTTCAAGGAACCTCAAAACTCTACAATAGATAAATTAGACCAAAACACTACATCAGATAAATTATGGTTTAGATAAGTTTTCATTTAGATATCGTTTGTATGTCGTATAATTGACAGAAGCAGCTCGATTCGGGCCACCAATGTCAATTTGACGTTAGAAATATCATAGATACATCTTATTGGGATCACAGCGGAATCGAAATAAACGTCAATTTTGACATGTCGTTTGGTTATCGATCTTTTAAATATCTTTCCAAGATATTAAACGTGTCTTAATCATTCTTAAAATTGGGCCGTTATTCTTGTTCATTTTGTTCCGGACCTGCCTGCGGCGTACGAGTACGGTAGAAGATACGGAATTTTAGTTACACATCTTTGAAACTTGCCCTGTGATTTGTTGAATATTTGAATATGGTGCTCATTCGTCATTTTAATATTTACTGTTATTTTATAATGAAATAAAAATCTTTATTTCAGGCAACTAGGTAGTGGCCCATAAATACTAATTACTTACTCCGTTGGCTCAGCGACCCAAAATGAGACTTGGCCTCCGACACAAGACAGCGCCACTTTTCTCGGTCCTGTGCGACTTCTCGCCAATGTCGACTCGAAGCTCGCGCAGATCCGCCTCCACCATGTCGCTCCAGCGATACCTAGGGCGTCCGATAGGACATCCTCCTGCTAGGCGACCCAGGTACGCTCTTTTTACGTTCCGATCTTCGTCCATTCTCTCAAGGTGGCCCAACCAACGGAGTCTGTGGGCTTTACTTTCTCCCATGATGTTAGGTTCAGCCCATAAATAAATACCTTAAAACTAACATACATATTATAACAATATATCTTAAAACCAAACACTACAAATCACATTATGGTTATATTAGTGATCCTGCGAAGCCGATGGTCCCGGGTTCGAATCCCGGTAAGGGGATTTATTTGTGTGATTAATATACGACCGAGGACGGCATTGTCCCCGTGGTCTCGAAGAACGACTGGCTTGAACTACCTTCTCTCAATCACTCGGCTACAATCCGTTAAAAATGTAGGTTTTTTTAAATTAAATGGAAACCTAGTAGAACCTGTAGGTTTGTAGCTGTTGTGTGTAACTTTCGCGAGACAACATAATATTTGAATACTTCCCTTACAAGCTGGTATAACACGTCGTCTACAAACATAACATCGTAACATTATTACAGTAGACAAACGCACCCTCGCCGAGAGTAACTGGGAGTTGACTTTGCGTTGGTGCGTGGCTTTTGACTTGGGAAAATTAAATAAATATATGCTTGAAAACACTCTGTACCGTTTTTTGTATTTGAACTTTTGGCTAAGGGTGTAATGTCGGGTGGGTTTGGGGTAACCTGCGGATTCCGGGGCGGACGACGATTTAAAACAGTATGATTTTTTTTATTTAATGAGGTGCAGAGTATTTGAAAAATCGTAGCAAATTTTATTAATTTATTTATACAAGGAATTCCAACAGCTATAAAAGATACATTAAACTTTTTAGATAGTAATACAGAGCCGATTACAGGTACTCGCAAATAGAATCACAAATTAGGTCAATCAAGTTTTAGATCACAAATATCACAATACGGTTGCTAAAAATTTAATTAGCAATATTGAGGCTTTTCTTTTGTCATCGATTCAAAACTTGATTTCTTGACTTTGACGCATTGCCGGTCTTTAATATGGGAGTACGCTCTTTTCTTGAAGGGTAAGATCGTATTGGTACGAAAATACCACCCATATTTATTCCAGAGTTTAACTATGTGATTCTGGTGGTACAATATAATACATATTGCTATTAATGCAAATGTCCCCATAATCTGTAAAATTTAATTATAAATGTTTTTTTTTCTTTATACTACGACGGTGGCAATCAAGCATACGGCCCGCCTGATGGTAAGCAGTCTCCGTAGCCTATATACGCCTGCAACTCCAGGGGAGTTACATGCGCGTTGCCGACCCTACCCCCCCCCCCCCCCCCCCCTCGTTGAGCTCTGGCAACCTTACTCACCAGCAGGAACACAACACTATGAATAGGGACTAGTGTTATTTGCCTGCTGTTTTCTGTAAGGTGAAGGTACTTCCCCAGTTGAACTGCTCTAGATCTGGAATGTGATGTTTAATTGTTTACCCAAACCTGCGACATTAAGTTATTTAAATCCCTTGACCAAGTCGTGAGTGGAAGTGTAAACAGACTTACCTCGTACCCAGACATAATTCAATAAGGAACCTACGCCAGAGAACGCCCATCGTTATTTTCATTATGTTTAATATTAACTTGTAGTTTTGTATACGGTACTAGCAAACATGTACGCAAAGTTTGAACCCTTTCACACTTATAAAAGTATGACCTTAAACTACATCCAAAAGAGTGGTATAGGCATTGTGAATGTCATCTAGCTTTGAGTGGTAGGGCACAGCACAGCGGATGTCATTCCAGATCTAGAGCAGAGCCCAACTGGGGAAGTATCTTACATAAACCGCAGTCAAATAACAGTAGAGTGTTGTGTTCCTGTCGTTAAGTAAGGTTGCCAGATCTCAAGGAGGGTGCGGAGTGTTAGGGTAGGCAACGCGCATGTAACGCATCTCTGGCAACCTTACTCACCAGCAGGAACACAACACTATGAGTAGGGTCTAGTGTTATTTGGCTGCGGTTTTCCTCTTCGGGTTGAGAGGTCCAAAAGCAGTCGCTTTCGTAAAAACTAATGCCTGTGCTATATCTTGGGATAAGATTGCAGACCGTACTCCAAGTTCCCTACGCTATCATCATCATGGACTTAAGAGTTATTCTCTTGTCGATGGAGTATCTTCCAGCTTTCCTTATCCTGCGGCACCTCTTTGATCTCTCACTTGATCTAAGTAACTGCGTCTGCATTTTCCTCTACCTCGGTCCTATCGGTCCTCGGTCTATACCTTGTCCTTCAGGATAGTTTTAAGGGAATGGTCCCTTAAGCCAGCCGTGGCAAAATGCCGGAAACTAGGAATATATTGCTGACTTCAAAAAAGGAGTAGGTTATCAACTTATCAATTAGATCGTATTTTACAAGCTTTTATTTAGTTTCACCTGTCCCGTTGTCTGTAATCAAATCTTGCAAGTTAAATTTGACCCACTTCCCGGTTTCCAATGAAGCTGAAAATTTGTATATACATATGTAACTCGGGTGACAATGCAATATTATATATGGTACAATCGAGCTGATCTGATGATGGAGACAGGAGGTAGCCACAGGAACTCTGTGATAAAACAACACAACCTAATTGTATTTGGGGTTTTTAGAATTGTCTCGATGCATGTGCAACTAATGCATGTGGAAAGAAAGGTACAGTCAGCGTCAAAAGCTTGTACCAAAAATGAACTTTTTACAAAAACTTATTTTTTGTATATCTGTAACCTTAGAACTAATTCATGTGTGAACCGATAAAAAATATTTGTTCACATGTAAATTCCAAGTTGGTAAATTTTGACAAATGCCGTTCTTAAGATGGGAACAACGAGGAATTGAGGATAGTTCTCAAATGTTATAGGCAAAAATATAACGATTATTGTATTTTCATCAAGAAAGTGCAATATGGTGAAGTGAAATTGTTGATGAAGACCGAATTCTGCAAAGACGTGTATTCACGTTTGACGATTTGTCGTCTTCGTTAAGTATGTTAAGTGACAAGAAAAAAAATTGTCACTATCCAGTTCTAATAATGAAATCTTGATGGATTTTATTTTATATTATTTGAAGTTGGTTTATCTTTTTGCTACACGAAAGCAGTAAGTTTAAAGAGTAGTTTAAACCGCCGGCACGAGCAGACGGCAGTTGGACTGCACAGCTGCGCTTCCGAATTTATCGTTTTAGCAAAGGCTTATTTGGAACTAGGCAAATTAAAGTGAAAAGCTAACGTACAATTAAGGGGACAGTATGAAAAGTTACTCTTAGCGTATTGTGGTGACGTTAAGAGAGGGCGTAAAGCTAGGAAATTAGAAGGAAACAAATCATATGGCGCGCCGCGCGAAATTTACCACGGAAGATTTATCCATTGTGCGGTAATCTTGAGGGTTATTGCTGTTATTAGGGTACCATGTGTTAAACAAACTCGGTTACCGATTGAAACAATATATATAATATTAAAAAATGTATAATTTAAAAGTCAATTCTACCAGCTAACATAAGGAAACAACTCAAAATTTGCATCTCAGCTCAGAGCTCAGTGCGCACCCGCCGTGCCAGGAACGCGCCTACCGCGAGGGCCCTGGCTATGCTCAATGCCATGTCCATCGACGCCCCACATATAGACGTGTTTGCGGACAGTGTTGGTGGATTTGGTCGAAACTTTTAATTTATTTAAATAATAATTGTGTGTAGTTTTCGCAACTGTTTATTTTAATTTAAAAATTACTTACAACTAATGCATGAATTTGTAATGTAATGTATATACATTACACTATATGGTGACATTTTACTTAATTTAATTTTAGTTATGACAGTAGTATTATTTTTGTATATTGTTAATATCTAAATGTATATAATTGTTCTAGTATATAAGCGCCTTGGTTTTTGTTGACTGTAATGCTTATATATTTTGTAATAAATAAATAATAAATCTGATTACTTTGCTCCACATGTGGATAAAATGTAACTTTCTCATTAGTTTTTGAACAATCACTCTTGATTGTTCAAAAACTAATGAGAAAGTTACATTTTATGGCTTTTATGGCTGGCCTTGTCCAGATGGTGTGGTGAAAAGTATTATATTTCGGGAGCAGACGCAATTAAATATTGTCGTCTACTACAGACATTTCAAAATATCCTCTGACTCATCATAGTTCCAAAAAAAATAGTAGGGGTTGGATATGCCTTTTTGCTTCAGTTAAGTTACAATGCCTTATGTCGCAGATTTTTACTAATTTATAATACAAATGCGGAAAGAGATAAACCGAGAATCTCATAGCATAAGCAGTTTTAACAAGGGGTTTAGGAATTTATAAGCTAACATGACCTATTTCCTATATTTTATTAATTTTAGTTTAATTATAAGCATTTTAAAGTTAGTACGACTTCTAACAAAATTTATTATGTTACAGAAATAAATAAATAATGAAATGAATATGATAGCTTCCTGACTTTAAACGGTTCCCAGACACATGACCACGATATTCCCGAGTTGCTACAATTTCAGAATTTATCGTCCCACAATAATGTCACTGCGAAATTCATATCATGTTCTTGTGTGAAATTCAGCGGAGTTTGGAACTCGCCGGCAGCCCCGGGTTAATTCTTGATTCTTGATACTCTGTATTCGATCCACTCTGTTCCAACATGCATAACAGATATAACAGCCATTGGAGAACCTGTTCAATTGTGTACCGTATTTCTTGTGGAATCAATTACAAATTCAAACTGGTTATCCAATAGCTTCAGTTACAGATGTGCCGTGCGGCAGTCACAAGACTGTATTGCGTTGCAAAAGGTAGTTAAGGCCTCGTAGGTAGGTTCGTAGGTAGGTGGGTAGGTTTGTAGGTAGGTGGGCAGGTTTTTCTCTCACTCTTACTGAGCGTAAGCGTGAACGAGATGGCTGTGCGAGCCTGGGGCCGCGGACATCATGTTTTCATTTTTTTATGAAGTTTTAATTTAAAAAAGTAAGTAAGTAAGTATGTTCGATCAAAGTGATTTTATTTATTTTTATTTTTATTTATTTAAACTTTATTGCACACATAAAGAAAAATGTACAAATGGCGAACTTAATGCCAAAAGGCATTCTCTACCAGTCAACCATTGGGTCAAACAGAGACATTTGTGTATGTTGGTGCAGGAAAAAAATAAAAACAAATAATAAGGAAAAAATTAAACGTGACGTTTTAATATTTTTAACTTGTGCAAAAATTAAAAAAAATAAATTAAGACCTATGTTTTTGATTTTTTCTATCGAGCGAATGATTAGTATTCGAATCGATGATGTTACTAGAGAAAAGCCTGAAAATTCATGGTTTCATTCATGGTTGACTGGTAGAGAATGCCTTCTGGCATTAAGTCCGCCATTTGTACTCTTCATGTATTGTGCAATAAAGTTTAAATAAGTAAATAAATAAATAAAATTACTAGTAAAATTTTTGGCAACCGTATTGTGAGCGAAATAAGTTTACGGCAAAAATTTCATTTATTTATTTATTTTGTTGCGTTGTTTTATATCACAGAGTTCTTATAGCCACCTCCTGTCTCCATCATCAGATCAGCTCGATAGTACCATAATATTGCATTGTCACCCGACTTACATATGTAAGCAAATTTTCAGCTTCATCGGAAGCCGGGAACTGGGTCAAATTTAACTTGCATGATTTTATTACAGATACACAGACAACGGGACAGGAGAAATTAAAGCTTGAAAAGAGTGCTACAATTTTTCAAAAACTGTTCTCTGAACCTACAGCACCTTAAGTATTGATTTATGGGGGTCGCTTTGTGTATACTGAATGAATATTTCTCCTTCGTTTACAAAATGGCTTCCGTCAAATTTGTGATGATTTCAACAATGCAAAAAAGAGTGCTCGTAGCCTGATGTTCAGAAGTTGCATTTAGTAAAATGGACTTCACAAATAGCCAAGATGTATTGCCGGGTGTTAACTAAAGAATCGTTTAACGCGTTTCAAGAAGAATATTCATGAACTACACACGTCCACGTTAGTTCACTGCATAATAAGCTATAATATTTATACTTTAAACAACATTAATGGGTTGTTCAGTGCACACGCACGAACACGTGACAGCCGCCCGCGACCCAGTATAGTTGGCTTGGCGATGCGGCCGTCTGCCTGTCCAAATCAGTGCATTTTGTGGCATGGCGTCGTCGCGATTGCATTCTTACATTTTAACATTTACGAGTATTAACATCCTGTAACATTAGCATTTTAGAATGAACAGTAACATTGTGAAACTAGAATACAATAACTTTACTATCTTTTGAAAATTTATCTTTCATTCAATAACCACCGCAAGCTTGCATCTTCAAGATGGGTCGAAAAAAACTCGAGACGAATTTCACCATTTTGAAGTTCAACCGGAAATCTTCGGAAATCGAAACGATTTTTAAGCCGCAAATGTGTGGTGATATAAACCTAATTTAAAGCATGAAGGTTGTTTTGACATTAACACTTAAAAGTGTCCCCAGTTTTCTCTGTCTAGAAAATATTTGAAACTACAGCTTGACCACAGCTATAACCTATCGTTTGAGCATTTTCGTACTAAATAACACTTAATATATGTAATATGCCTAGTGGCTCTGTGAGCTGTAGGCCTATGCTTAAAAATGTAATACCTAATTTAAAATACCTCGTTAAGTAATTATTACAGTGAACTTACAATGGTCTAAAGTGCCATAGACCCTACTGGCGCTTAAATCCTTTATACCAATTACCGCAAAAAAGTCTATCTAACGACCGAACCTGCTCACAAATCACGAGAAGCGGTTGAGAATGGCGATCTGCAGAGGAGAAAATTCGGACATATGAAAGTATTTTTGCCCAAGCTAGTACGGAGACCACCAACGGAGTCAACCAGAGAGAGGGCGAGATACAAGTCAGAATCCAGAACGCTCTACGCTGTGCGGCTGCCCTGCACAACGATCACGAGAAGCGGTTGAGAATTGCGATCTGCAGAGGAGAAAATTCGGACATATGAAAGTACTTTTGCCCAAGCAAGTCCGGAGACCACCAACGGAGTCAACGAGAGAGAGAGCGATACAAGTCTGGATCCAGAACGCTCTACGCTGTGCAGCTGCCCTGCACAAAGTGCTAGTATCCAAGCTAATGACCAGGAACACTAAGCTCCGGATATACAAAACGGTCATAAGGCCAATCCTTATATACGGATGCGAAGCTTGGACACTAACACAAAAGGAAGAGCGCACGCTACTGGTAGCTGAGAGGAAGATCTGCCGAAAAATCCTAGGACCCACACGTGGAGAGGATGGAATCTTGAGACTCTGCAGGAACCAGGAGATTGTAGATCTGGTGTCCGAGCCGAACATCATGGCATGGCATCATGGATCGGGCACGTAGTCCGGATGGGTGAGGATCATGCAGTCTGGAGAGTCGACTGGACGGTTTTGGACAGAGAAGCATGGCGGTCTTTGGTGTCGGAGGCGAAGATCCACTTTGGGTCGCTGCGACACAGCAGTAAGTAAGTAAGTAGTGCAGAGACCTTTGCTAACCCAGGTAAAAATAAACGTCTTAAAACACTGCAAAAGTAATAACATATCAAGATCACCTAGAAAAATTACAATAGCTCTTTGAAAATGACCTGAATAATACGAGTACCATAGCTGTTTTGACTTTGGATCGAAGTAACAGCTTATACTAAGATTGATGACTAGCGGGCGTAGAAACAGCTGAGGGGCGCCCAAACTAATGCTTAAGTGAGTTGCAGTTCAAACTATGGAGTTGTGGACTAACTGTAATGTTACAAGTATAAGAGCAGTCTCTTGGATTATTCACATGCACTTACATTATTAACATTTCAGAACATTCCATCCATAATTTCATCATTATACACCGTGTTTTTATTGAATTGCGTTAACTCCGGGGTTTCGGTAAGTACGTTTAAGGAAACTAAATGGCATAGTTAATTTAAAAAAAAAAAAATTTTTTTTGTTTTTTTTTTTTACTATTTTTATTTTTATAAAAAGTAACTAAATGTTGCATATAGCGTTGTTGTAACACGGGCATTACATTTAACTCAACCAAACAATTGAAAACTGTGACATATCAATGTCATTTCTAACATCGATCGTCCGAGATAGTACGTACGTTTAGTAGCAAATGTATGAACTCGCACTAAACACTAACTAATAAGTAAACAGGTCCTAAAGCAAGTGTACACGCTCGTAAGGGCCTTATAATATAAAAATTTATGATTGATTATCTCCGAAATGGAGTTAGTTAGAATATCGGTATCTTTGAGAAAGTTACTTAATTTAAGCTCAGGAATGCACCCTCGAAATTAACGCAAATCAAAAAAAACACGGTGTATAGGTATTAGTCAAAGTCACTGAAGTTCATGGTTTAAGGCTTCATGGAAATTGCTCCGCCGAATATGCGCCTGAATTTATGATATGATGACAATTTAAATACATTGCACATTCAGAACCACACCTCTTAATTTTAAAACTGATTATGAGCGTTGTAGCATGAAATAAATGAATTTAATTTTTTATATTTTTTGATCTATTTAGATTATGTTTTATTGTAGGTTGTACCTACCTGTTTCAAATTATGAAAAATATATATTTACGATTTTTAGAATGGGCCCTTTCATTTTATATATAACACGACATCGTTTTCAAAACTTGGTTTTTTACTTTTCTCATTCAACCCAGCCTCAAAAGTGGCCTACGTTTCAAATCTATTTGTTGACGTTATATATCCGTTTTTGGGTTACAGACTTGTATAAGTAAACCATCTACTCACTTGTTCCATTATTTTCGGAGCAAATAGGCTAAAACAAGGAACAATAGTTTAAATACATAATCAATCAATAGTACAACAATTACCACTGCGGCTGTGTACGAAATACAGCCTAGTCGCATTTTTTGTCTTCATTCCGACTCAGGTTTGAATCTAAAGGTCGTGCCTGTCTCGGACGCTTCTGGCCTTCGGTCCAACGTGGTGCTTCGCTTTTATAAAAGGGTTCCATTTTTCCTTTTGAGGTACGGAACCCTAAAATTACCAGAACAATATTATAAAGATAAAATCTGCGGTGGCAGCATGGTTCCTTTTTTATCACTTGTCACTATGCCCGTCACTTTCGCGCTTACATACTTGTTAGAACGTGACAGCCTGGTGACAAATGATAAAGAGCCGACCATCTTAGCCCTACTGAGAATCAAAATTTAAAACAAGTTTAAAGATTCCGGTATTTTATCATTTCGAATCGCAGGGCCAACACCGCAAATGGAAATAAAAGAGGTAATCCAGGGCCGGGAAGCGTCGAAAATAGCATTTCATAAATCCGAACCGAGGGAAAGTTTAAAAATATTTCATTTTCTTAAACAGTACAGCATAACTCATGTTTCCAGACTGAAGTGTAGACTTTGTATAATAAATCGCGCTTAGTTCCTCGGAATGTGAAATTTATTCGTTATTCGGAATGCTGAGTACTAAGGAATAATAAACTAGTAGGAATTGACTGAAAGTTCGACAGGTGATTTATTTAGATGCTATATTTTATTTGGCATGTTTTTTTCAATCAGTACCGTTCGTAGATTTTAATAAAAATAATATGTGTTTTATTTAACAGTGTGCATAGGATAGGACCGAATGGCGGGAAAGAGGGGATGCCTTTGCCCAGCAGTGGGACAATCTTATTGGCAAAAAAAAAAGATTCATTTTCCTTGAGTAAAAGTAGAACTAAACCGTAATAAATTGTTCAGGCTCGGGCTGCCGGGACTCGAACCCGCGACCTTCAACTTGCCACTATATATAGACTATTTAATTAGTGATTGTGTCATAAAATTTAAGTATAATATAACTTAAATTTAAAACGCGCGAGGCGATTGATGACCTCATGGGTCGTAGAGACCTCGATTACCGACTTGTCACACCGGTTTGGTGCATTTTTACTATAAAATGAGGCGTTATACAGGGTAAAAAATATTTAGTCAATATCAAAAGTGGATAAAGCAATTTATAATAATTACAACTGAGAATGCCAAAACAATATTTGAAATTTTCCTGAAAAAATTAAACAACTCACATTTGCGCTGCAACACATTTTTTTTTTTCAAAAAATAATCACTTTAATAGGAAAAAATTACAACATTGTAAACAATCCTGAGGCTAAGTTAATAAAAAGAGAAAAAAAATACAAAAAAAAAATATATAAATTCAAATTGCTCGGCTAACGTCTTATGTGTTAATTCTGGTATATAAATACACCGTGTTTTTTTTCTGTTAATTTCAAGGGAGCATTCCTGAGCTTAAATTAAGTAACTTTCTCAAAGACTAATATTAGACTATCAATAATTAATTTTTAGTCCCTTACTAGCGTAAGGGTCTGTTTACATATTGATTAGTGTTTAGTACGAGTGTATACATTTGCTACTAAACGTAAGTACTATCTCGGACGATCGATGTTCGAATTGACATTGATATGTCAAAGTTTTCAATTGTTTAGTTGAATTAAATGTAATGCCAGTGTAAAACAATGATATATGCAACATTTAATTTCTTTATTTGAAAAAAAGTAACAATTTTTTTTTTTTTACATTAACTTTGCGATTTATATAGTTTCCATAAACGTACTTATCCATATCCCGGTCTTAACGGAATTCAATAAAAACACTGTGTACATACCTAGTTTATATAAATGATAAAATGTTGATAAAGCCCAAAAAATTAACAACCTTTAAATATTTATTCACTTAAAACAAATGAATTTATATTAAATTTCACAACGCGAGTTAAATACGTAAATGAATTACAATCATTTTGTAAAACTTTAATCGTCTAGAACAAGTCAGGGAACGAAACGTTCGCACCTATTTGTAGTTTCATCTAAGGCTCGCAAAGACTAGCCTTACCACGACTGCCTTGGTGTCAAACTGACATATTCGTTAACGTCTGCGTAACTTGCTTTCTATAGGTACATCTCCCTCGCACTAATATGCGAGTACCAGCGAGATGCTTAGAAAGTAAGTTATGCACACGCTAGCGAATATGTCGGCGTTGCAATCACAACCTCCACAGGTGGGGAATTTCGCCGACAGCAGTCTGTGACTGTGGGGAGCCTATCCAAACAATCCCTCACATCGTAGAGAAATGTCCCAAGAGGCGGTTTGCCGCAGGCATGCAAGACCTGTTAGCCCTTACAGCAGATGCAAGGGATTGGCTGCTCAATTTAGATGTAAAATTATAATTATATGTATATTTCTTTTTTGTGTAAATAACACTGTAAATCTTCATTCAGGAAAAGCCATACGATATAATAATAAAGCGAATATGTCGGTGTTAAACTGGTGATAGGTTGTTTTTAGGCCCGTTTAAAAATTCACCTCTAATTGGAAACATATTTTAACATAATAACGAATATCGCGGTCAAATGTTTGAATGAAAAAGTAATTTAAAATGTAATTGACCGTGAAATTATCAATGCTATGTAAATTATTACGTATTAAGTAATATGATGACAGATACAATCATCAAAGTCTTGTTATTTCAACGATACTCTTCAAAAGGGTTTGACCTTTAACAAATTAATTAATAAAAATCCTCAATAATAACCAGGCTTAGTGTTTGTGCCACTAAAAGTAAAAACATAAATACATAAAAAACTAAATAACACGACTGAAGTGTCAAGATGTTTATAATAAGTTTTATTTTATTTGTGATACATTCTGCGGCGACGGAACAGACTATCGGGCAAGCCCTGCCAGCAGGCTCCATTATGGGATTAATACCAAACTGTAAGTTTATTTATTTTATTAATAAAATGCTTACATAGGTAACATTAGAAATTTTAAAATCTGGTTTTGATTTAGTTACGAGTATACTCACAGTGTAAGAGAACTAGATTGAACCTCCTGATTTATCTAATAGTAGGTGTTTTTTGACTAATTTTCACAATAAAGTAAACAGTGTACAAAGGCAACCAAGAAGGAACTCTACTGATCCTCCACCGTGTGTGCTTTTGTCCGTCGGCCAGCGGGTTACATACGAGGTCAAAATTGACAGGTTATTTTGTATCGCTTGCTTCATACTTTTAGGTACATTTGAATTAAAACAATCGTAAACTCTGTCCTCAGGTCCAGGTGCATTTAAACCTGCAGACATCAAGCCGAAATCCTTGAAAAAACTCACAATGTCTGTCTTAGGCTCAGGATCCTTACTCAAAGCCAATTGGACAGCCTACAACTACTACAAAATAAAGCATTTACTGGAACACCCCGAAATTGACTTCAAGAATAAAAAGACTTTACTATACGTTCCCGGGTATTTGGATAACAATGCAGCCCCCGTTGGGAGAGGTTTTGGTGAACTATATAAGCAGTTGGGATACAACGTGATCATCTTGGACGCGGTGAACTTTGTGACCGACTTTTGGCCAAAGTAAGTAGAGGGATAGTCCAGCCTTTCTATAGCTCTTTTGATCCTAATGCAAGCTATTTTAGACCCATTCGGATAACAACTACAGCAGCAATGCGCATTACTGTTGCAATCTTTCTGCAGTCGTCATCCGAATGTCACCTTCAATTCAATTATTCATCCCGGCGACCGGTTTGGCCTAGTGGGTAGTGACCCTGCCTACGAAGCTGATGGTCCCGGGTTCAAATCCTGGTAAGGGCATGTATTTGTGTGATGAGCATGGATATTTGTTCCTGAGTCATGGGTGTTTTATATGTATTTAAGTATTTATAAATATTTATATATTATATATATCGTTGTCTAAGTACCCTCAACACAAGCCTTATAGAGCTTACTGTGGGACTTGGTCAATTTGTGTAATAATGTCCTATAATATTTATTTAGACGACCGGTTTGGCCTAGTAGGTAGTGACCCTGCCTACGAAGCTGATGGTCCCGGGTTCAAATCCTGGTAAGGGCATTTATTCGTGTGATGAACATGGATATTTGTTCCTGAGTCATGGGTGTTTTCTGTGTATTTAAGTATTTATAAATATTTATATTTGTATATATCGTTGTCTAAGTAACCTCAACACAAGCCTTATTGAGCTTACTGTGGGACTTAGTCAATTTGTGTAATAATGTCCTAGAATATTTATTATGTATTATTATTATTATTTATTATATTATTATTATTATTTATTTATTTAATTATTCATCCCAAAAGGGTCCCAATTTTTACCATTATTATCTTAATGATAAATAAGCTGAAGTAGTAGTTTATATACATACAACGTGTCTCTACTCTCTGGACTTTGATCGAGATCCCGAGTAGAGTTCCTTCTCAGGAATGTTCTAATGTTGTAAATTATTTGTATTGTATTTGTATCAACATAAAAAAATATTTTAAAAGTTAAACTATAAATAGTCAATAAATAGGAGCATACTGTATTAGCCGTTCGCAATGAAGATAATATTAAAGTGACACTAGTGAATGACTTACTCTTTAATTACCTTGTGTACAGGCTACATACAGGCTGTTCCGAAGTATTAAATAGTAAATCATTAATTTCTCAGTTAATACTGTGGCGTTTGGAATGAGACTTTGTACATAGGTTAGAAATACTCTAATCGACACGTCCTATTCATCTATGTGAAGAGGGTAGAGATACGTTGTATAATAATCATGTCATATTATAAAATTTTAATCATTGTTGTTTCAGAGGCGTACGCTTATTGCGTCCAGTTAGTAAGTATGCCGCTGAAATGTTGGCTACCTTGACAACGCTAGGTCTAAATCCGAAAGACTTGGAACTACTTGGGATAAGTCTAGGTGGCCAGACCATGAGCTACATAGCCAAAAATTATCGTAACATCACTGGACAGACCATCGCCAAGCTAACTGCCGTAGAACCCACTGGGCCTTGCTTTAGAAACCTAGGGCCGGATCAAAGACTCGACAAATCTGATGCCGATTTCGTCGTCCACATTGCAACAAATTTATACGGCTTAGGCATACAATTTCCTGTTGGACATGTGACTTTTTTCGTTAATGGAGGAGAGTGGCAGCAGAGTGGCGCGTGGTGGATCCCTTGCGGTATTGTCTGCAGTCATATACGGTCCCTGTTAATTTGGATATCTGCTTTGGAAAATCCTGGACAATTCATAGGAGTGCAATGCGACTCTGTGGAGAAAGCGATTCGTGGCGACTGCTTTAATAAGGAGGTCAAGGTCACCAACACACTGGACATTTACACTGATAAAACCAAACCTGGAATTTATTTCTTGGCTACTCGTAACCAGTATCCGTTTTACTTGGGAAAAAAAGGTGTAGAAATGAGTTCGGGATTCGATATTATAAACAATTTTCTGGAGCAATACAATAAAGAGGACATGTTATGGGTTTAGATAAGAAAATTCATCGCCATTTCAAGCATAAATATTCAGTGACTCATCAGGCCTAGGCTACTAGGCCAAGTTTAGTATCGTTTTCGTATAAATCGGGGATTCCGAATTCATTTGTGGTATCAAATTGTCATCGTTTCCAAGTAAAAAAATAAAAACAATTCTAAAAAAATAACTATTTATACAGGGCGTTTATTTAGTCACCTGTATTAATTTACGGGATAAATATATAGGTCATACTGAGCAACCTTTAATATGGGAACAATCCCCAAATCGCGAAAAAATTTTTACTCTTCCATAGAAAATGTCAAGGTCAACCAATTTTTTTCCCCGATTTCGGGGTTGGTCATAGTAAAAGTTGCTCAGCATGAGCTATATATTCACTCCATAAATTATTGTAGGTGACTAAACCTGTAGCTACAAAATATTCAAGATTAAGAATATAAAAAAAAAAATTAGTTTATTGTATTTTCTGTTTACATTGACGCCATTATTGTTCCGGTATTGAATTCACCATATTTGATTTACTCGAAAATGATACCCAACTGAAAACATTGTGAGGAAACCGGACTAATCCCAATAGCCTAGTTTACCCTCCGGGTTGGAAGGTCAGATGGCTGTCGCTTTCGTAAAACTAGTGTCTATGACAATTTTGGGATTAGTTGTCAAGGGGACCCCAGGCTCCCATGAGCCTTGGCAAAATCCCGGGATAACGCGAGGAAGATGAAGATGATGGATGTTTGACGCCCACAGACTGCACAGATTCACACATTGTGAAGCGATTAAATACAACGGGTGCAATATTACTTTTAAAATTCTACGACTCGAGCAGCACTACTGAGTTGTCTTCTACATCATTTTATGCTATAACAGCCCGTCAGTTTTATGTTTGCAAATATTATTAATTTGCATATTGGTCACTACTGAGGGCCTACCACAAAAATCGAAAATTGGAATTTTATCTGCCTCTCTATTGCTCGATAATGTAAGAGTAATCTAGAAGTAGATCACGAAATTACGATTTTCGCAGTACGCCTTTTAAAGTGGTCGCGCTTCCATGCTGAATGTGTACAGGCACCATCGGATATATCGGAGCAGCCGAGGTGCTCATAAATATCTGCGCGCGCACTGTAACGTCTTGAAGATAAAGGCGTGTCCAGATATTTGTGAACACCTTGGCTGCTCCGATGTATCTGATGGCGGCTGTTCATACGGGTGCGCTTATGTGTGATGCAATACAATACAACACAAATAGTCTTTATTGCACACCTCAATACAGAAACAGTACAAATAATACAACACATAAAGAAGAGGATACTGATGGTCCCGATCGTCTTATGAGTTCCGGGTTGTAGTTGAAGTGTTTGGCCAATTTAACTAAGAAAGTCTACAAAGTATCAGATTATTTAACAGATAAAAATGTGTGGGAAGATTGTGATGTGACATTGTAACGTAAAGAGTAGACATACTGATAAGTAACAATAATGTACATTGACGGACATAAGTGTATCCTGTATACTTATATGGGAAATAAAATAATAAAATAAAATAAATAAGTGGTATGTGATGCCGCCTCAACGGCGCTAAGTAACAAGTTTTTTTTAAACATTACTGACTCTTCCGGGCGTAACATAATATATGCGAAGGCCACGATCATTCTGGCGAGTACAACAGCCATATTAACCTTGAAGCCGGAATTTTCGTGGCATTTACGATAATACGATAGGTATAAATATAATATACGTATTAAAAATATAAAAATAACACTACTTTAAGATATACCTTAAACAAAACTACATGAAGGGAAAAGATTAAAAACTAAAACTTCAACTAAAGTTATAAATAAAAAGCTGGCTCCAGCTCGGTGCCTAGAAGGCTAGCGGCATTGCTGCGCTAGACGGCAATGCCAATGCTTTGAGCGAGGGCCAGTCCTCCTGTCACCCGTCGCCTCCACGAGGCGCATCGCCAGCTATGAGCGCCGGGTCCCCACGGCCCAAGGGTTTCCACCCCAAAAGGCTCAAACATACAGCCAGAGTCAATGGCTGCATATTTGCATCGCTTGAGGTGTTCAGCCGCATTGGCAGCAGCGCCAGCTCTGTTTGGGAACGGAAGATGGAACGGCGTAGGGGTATCCACGCATGTGGAATTTTTATTTTTTAATCTCAAACTAAAGGCCGTCCCAAACTTCCAGGGAAGCCGTCCGGCCTTTTCCCACCCAAAAGGTCAACTGTGCCCAGTGGGCTTTGAATTGGTAGATGGTTTGATTGGTAGTAGTGTGCCTAGATTCCTTGATGGCAAGACCTGCAACCATGAACCGGATTCCCATCTCGTTGCAGCAAAGAAACGAGCGTGCTCTGTGATGCTGGTAGACGTTTCGTACAGATTATCCCGTACCAGCAGACAGAGTGGCTCGTCGCATTGGTGCTGTGAATGGCAAGTAGTGGGCAAGTCCGAATTAGGGCAGGCTGTTTTCCAGCTGTAGATAGCCTCCGGCAGGAAAGGGACGTCCAAGTTAAAAACGGGGTTAGTTTTTAGAATTTTTTGGAACAATGTTTCAATGTTATGCGCTGAGCAACAGCAGAAGTTTGTCGTATCCCAATACCACCGTGTTTAATTGGCAGGGAGGCTTGGGACCACTGAGAGTTGTCAAAAGTCATGTTAAAAATGGACGATACTGTCAATTTTATTTCTTGATGTAGTTTTTCCAAAAGGTTGAGATATTTCCAAAAATGACTACAACGCAGAACATGAGTAAATTTGGGCACAAACTAACAAAATTTAATTATTGTGTAGGCGATATGAGGGTAAATGGTGAGCAAGCGGGCGGAATAGTTTTTAAAATGTTGAAGATGATTATTAATGTAATTCGGGAAGGCTTCGTCTAGGATTGGTGCACCTAGGAGGTAAAGTGAACTCTTATCCATTACTTTGATGCCAGGAGCTAAGGTGCTGAATTTTGATAGAGCTACATCTTTATGCACGCATCGGTCGGAAAAAAATATTTCGCACTTTGAAAAAAATAAACCCAGGCCAATTTCAGATAACTTTTCTATGAGAATTCGCATATATTATCTTCAAATACCTCGTCGACGGTACCTCCCAGGGTACCATCGTCGAAGTACCAGGCATTAAATTTAGAATTAAGGTTTTCCAGGATAGGGTGGATAGCAAGACCAAAAAGTGCAGGACCCAAAGGATCACCTTGCTGACAGCCCACTGATGAATATAAAAGGTTATTTTTAAAAATTAATTTAAGAGTTTGTGCCCTAACATTGCCAGACAAAATTATACAGCTCAGGGGTCTTTTCTTTGACTTGGGTAAGTAAAGCGCCTCGGTCGAGAGAGTTGAATGCGTTTCGTACGTCAACTTTCAATACAACCTATCCGTCTTTCTTGGTAACAATAGAACGTAATGCGTGTACCGCTGCCTCGCACCCGCACCTGGAACCGAAGCCTAAAAGAATATCCCCTGAAAGTATATGAGTGCTAAATCTGGGTTCAGCAAGTAATTTTTATTGCAAGATGTATTCATATTCCTCCTAGTTTCCTATTAAGAGAATGTACCCTTTTTTTTGACGGAGTGGGATTGCACGCACATCAGAAACGCTTGATCCCCCTCCCCCCGACGATGTCTATGGGGCCGTGCAGCGCGGGCTCGGTACCCATTGGCCCTACTAGGGATCGAGGCGAGCATGGGCTTTCCTGTCTATAGTGTCACATCTCACTTGTCATAAGTGTCAAGAAACAGTGATAGCTTAATTACTATAAACCCGGTTTTGCAAAAGAAGATCTAGTTCATGATCATGACACAAAATTTGCTCTTGAACCCCAAAAAAATTAAATGTATTGGGTTCTCAACTTGTCGCCAGAAGACAATAACCAGAACTATGTGTATTTGATTTATATCTGTCATCGACAGAATTTGTCGCACGTATGAATTGATAACCTTGATTAACTCCTAACGTGTCATCTTCGCACCATGACAAAATATTATGGCACGTGTAAGGTCACCAACTTCGGCAGTAAATTAACCAGAATTTGCAAGATTAGCTCATTTAAAGGATGATCTTCATTCAAACTACTACTTTAATAGATTCATCGATTAAAAATTTATAAATAATATTTAAAAAAAAAGCCTGTCTCAGTGTAAACTAAACAACTTAAGTGGCAAGATGTTAAAATTGAGTTTTGTATTATTTGTGCTCCAATGTGTAGTAGCGCAACGGATGATAGAACCTATGGGATTCCTATCAGACTGTAAGTTTGTTTTAACTATATTTTTTAAACTATCTATTCATAAGTAAGTATGTTCTCAAAGGAACGAAAGGATAAACTTCCTTTTTTTTATACTACGTCGGTGGCAAACAAGCATACGGCCCGCCTGATGGTAAGCAGTCTCCGTAGCCTATGTACACCTGCAACTCCAGTTACATGCGCGTTGCCGACCCTAAACCCCCCCGTTGAGCTCTGGCAACCTTACTTACCGGCAGGAACACAACACTATGAGTAGGGTCTAGTGTTATTTGGCTGCGGTTTTCTGTAAGGTGGAGGTACTTCCCCAGTTGGGCTCTGCTCTAGATCTGGAATGACATCCACTGGCTGTGCCCTACCACACAAAGCGAGATGAAATTCACAATGCCCATACCTCTCTTTTGGACGTAGTTTAAGGACGTACCCGGGTCCAAGCCTTCCTTACCCTTATGCTCGTAAAAAATCACACGTTTTTGTCGTTTCGACCATGTCGATATTTTTAAATAGGTTTGGATCGGAAAACAGATTTTAAAATCGGAAGTCGATTCGTATTGATATTATATAGCGTACTCCCGTCTCAAAGGCCTTCAACGCACTTACAATTCCTTCTGGTATTGCGGGTGTTCATGGGCGGCGATAATCGCTTCCCATCAGGCGATCCGTCTTGATCCGTGAATTACCATTCATTCAATGAAGTTAAATAATTGTTTTCTGTTCATTTAAAAATATTTTATGGTAAAAAATTTGGCACCTAGAACTCCGTCATTTTAAACTGATTTGGGAATTTCGTTTCTTTTGACTTTTTAACTAAAATTTCTTGGGGTACCCACTGTACCGGACGGGTGCCAACCGAAATCCTATTACTAAGTCTCCGATATCAGTTTTTCAACATATCGTATTCTAAAATTGTACTAAATAATATCGTGAACTTTTGGCTTGGGCTGGCATAGTAAAAATAAGGGTTCCTTTTGTACCTTTTTGGTACGGAACCCTTAAAATGTCCTACTACTTTGTAACCGTTTAAGGTATAGAATGTTGAAATGTTAAGGAATTGTGTAACTGTGCACCTTTTTCTGTTTCCGCTTAGTCTTTCCCGTTTGAACCTTTCACGTTTGAATCAAAAATATATATTTTCTGTTTTCAGGTCCAGGTTCCTTAAAACCTGCAGATATCAAGCCAAAATCTTTGAAAAAGCTCACAATGTCTGTCTTGGGCTCAGGACCCTTGCTCAAAGCCAACTGGACATCCTACAACTATTACAAGATAAAGTACCTACCGGAACACCCCGAAATTGACTTCAAAAATAAAAAGACTGTACTATACGTTCCTGGATATTTGGATAACATTGGAGCCCCCGTTGGAAGAGGTTTTGGCGAAATATATAAGGAAATGGGCTATAATGTAATCATCTTGGAGTCGTTTACTTGGACAACTGACTTGTGGCCTGTGTAAGTACTTCAACTTCAACATTTATTCTGCAAATAGGCCACAAGGGCACTTTTACACGTCAACATGGAATTTACATACAAGCAAAAACAAGCACATCAATAATTATAAAATAAAATAACAAAAAAATAACTAAAATAATAATAATAAAAAAACAAACAGATACAAAAAAAATCTAAAATTATTTGTACGGATCCTAGACAGGCATTTCCTTCCTATTTGTACGATTTGTACACGTTCTATTATTTTTTACAAATAAATCCGAGATCTTTGATCTTTATTGGAAAAAAAAGATAAGATCTCTGATATATTAAACCGAGTCACTCACCAGGGTGAGTGAGGGCTTTGAGTGCAACATGTGTGGGTAGGTCCACTCATTCGCATTTCTTATATTATTGAATTCTCTGTTGTTTCAGATCCGCGCGCTTATTGCGTCCAGTCGGTAAGCATGCTGCCGAAATGTTGGCCACCTTGACAACGCTGGGACTCAACCCAAAAGACCTTGAACTGTTAGGGATCAGTCTAGGTGGCCAAACTATGAGCTTCATAGCTAAAAACTATCGCAACATCACCGGCCAAACCATCGCCAAGCTAACAGCCGTGGAACCCACCGGGCCCTGCTTTAGAAACCTTGGCCCGGACCAAAGACTTGACCAATCTGACGGCGATTTCGTTCTTCACATTGCAACTAATATATACGGTTTTGGCATGACGTATCCCGTTGGACATGTGTCTTTTTACGTCAATGGAGGAGAATGGCAACAATCCGGCGCTTGGTGGATCCCGTGCGGTATTATATGCAGTCATATAAGGTCTTTGTTTATTTGGATATCTGCTTTGCACAATCCCGGAAAATTTATAGGAGTGCAATGTGACTCCGTTGAGAAGGCAGTACGAGGCGATTGCTTCGATAAGAAGGTAAAAGTTACCAATACGCTAGACATGTTTACCGATAAATCCAAACCTGGAATTTATTTCTTGGCTACGCATAACCGATATCCGTTTTACTTTGGTAAGAAAGGCGTAGAAATTAGTTCAGGATTCGAATTAATACACAATTTTATGGAGAATATCAATAAAGAGGATATGTTGTTAGTTTAGCTCTAATTTATTAAATGTACTATCACTGATGCCAAAACTAATAACAGTTTCAAATCTCAATGTCGGATTCTGTTTATCAACACTTAGCGGTAGCAACAATACCATATTATTAAATGCTATATTTGCGTTTCATTTTTTTTCTTTTTCGCATTTTCATCTAATTTATACATCGTCACCACCATTGTATTTCGTTCTATGATTTGTGCACAGTTGTACTGGCAGTAGGTACGTTAAGAAAATTATAGTAATAATATTGTGTGTGCGTGCGTGCGTGCGAGTCCTGTGTGACAGATTTGATATGATTCAAGTAACTTTAAGATATTATTTTGTCGTTTGTTTATCATTATAATCTATACTTTTGAACCAATTTATGACTTTATTTCGCCATTACAATAGAGATCAATATGTTTATTTATTAAGTTATATAGGTAAGCAGATTGTGAAGGGTATTGCCTCCTAGCAAATGCAGTTTTGACTGTTAGAATGGTTAATACATATTTAATTTTCCTGCGTGTGGTTTTTGTGTCGAGATTATAGTTCGTATTTGTATGACTTTTGTATAGGGTTTAAATTAAACAACATAATTTTAGGGGCGCTTTTTGAGCCCTTTCAAACTCTAGGAACTTAGTTTTGGTAGCAACGCCCCAGACGGTAATGCAGTAGGAGAGTACTGATTGCACTAGAGATACATAAATTTGATTCAGAAGTGTTTTAGGGCTACATGTCTAACGTTTTTCCGTTTAAAGATTTTTTTTTACTTCTCAAAAGAATAACAATTATTCACTTACATGAGAAAAAAACACAACAATCAATTATAAAATTAAATTAGTGAGCAAAAATAGTAAGTATAATCGTGCCGCGCTAGTAAGTAAGTAGTAGAAATACACTAATAAAAGTGGCGTGTGTCAGGTATAACAAAAACATGTAAACAAGTTCAAGAAGTGTGGTAGCTAAGAGCGCACCGCGCTGCGCGATACAAGCGCACGTACGGTTTTTTAGAGGTCCAGATAAGTTTACGGGTTCTTGCCATAATACTTTCAGTATGTTACTTCAGAATATCCGAGCGCACCCCTTGATTAAAGCATGTATTTGCCATGCGAGATATAATTGGGACAAAAATTTGGTGTGCTAACTTCAAAAACTTTCTAGGTATATTATCCTATCCAGTAGGGCTAATATGGTCGGCTTTTTATCATTTGTCACCATGTCTGTCACGTTCTAACAAGTACGTAAGTGCGAAAGTGTCAGGCATAGTGACAGGTGATAAAAATGCGACCATGATAACGCTGCAGGGGTACTGCTTGATTTTAAGTGAGATAATTACTACAAGTAGCTCGCCGGGATCTATCTCTAGAAGTACAAACGTATTAGCATCTGTAATTAGGGATTTTCCTATGTCAGAGTAGTTAGTGTGTTATGGTGTTAACTGATTCAATAGGTGAGTTTCTAATGTCTACTACGCTATTTTGATTTTTGTGTATTTAACGATGTGTTATATTGTTTATTGTTCTCCAGAGTGCTGTTTGATTGCCTTTTGCCTTAGTAGTATAGATTTTTTCATATTTATGTTTAAGTTTCTTGTTTAAGCCGTTACAAAAATTACGGTATCTTTTATGGATATTTTGTACATAAGTTCCGAAAAAGTCATTCGTACGAGCCGGGGTTTGAACCCACGAGCTCCGGATTGCAAGTCGCACGCTCTTACCGCAAGGCACCAGCGGTTAAGCTTTCTAAATACAATACAATACAAATATTATTTATTGCTCACCAATATGAAAGAACATAATGAAATACAACTTAGACTATGGTAGACAACGGGTGGTCTTATCGCTAAAGAGCGATCTCATCCAGACAACCTTAGGGTAGTGGAGACAAGGGAAAAAAAACAAATTGTAGTGCTTCTTCTCGAATGGTTAATACTGGTGGAATGGTTACTATTACTACTATAACAATCGGGATACTTTCAGGTACTCTGACCTAACCAGTTCATTACGATGCGTCCTCTTTGACGGCCTCAACCCAAGTGAACGAGCCTGTCCAACATTTCCCGTGTCCCCACCACTTGCTAAAACTACCGTGTTGCCAACAGTATAATGTTATTTTCCCAACTACCCCTGTATTAATCGGGGTAACATAATAATGTTGTCACAGTATAATTATTATATAACTGCTATCTTAAATGTAAACATAAATAAATCATGACAAAATAATATTGTAAATTTGTTTTCTTTGTGGTGCAATAAAGAATATTTACTTAAGTAAATCTAAAAGCATTTATGCTTTTGTGAGCGTTACATTTCTTACATAATAATTTTAAATGAGTAACATATACAATGTATATACTAGGTTTCTGAATTTGCATCCAATCCTACAAACGCATATCGTAAATTAAATCGCAATCCAAACAACAATGGAGTAAATGAATAACAAAACCTCGAACCCAAATTCCTGCGATCCAATAATATAATAACAGCTAATGAAGATTATTGTAGATAAAATAAACAATGAAACAAAAGCGAAAATTTAATTGTGGAAGTTTTGGTTCAAGCGGGCCTGCGGGGAACCCGATCAGCCTTTTTTGTTGTTTGATTTTTTAATTCGGCTTGATATTGGCATGTGATCTTGTTTGTGGTGTTATTTTGATCCAGATAAAGGAAGGAACATTTATATGTATATTTAAATTGTAATAAAGTGTGCACACAGAACAATATTTTATTGTGTACAATAATTTGATTTGTGTTTCATATTTCATGTCGATGTCTTCATTTCTTGACTAATTATAATGCAAAAAATATTCTTTATTTACAATAACAATATACATAATGGATATATACAGAGGATTACTATAACTAGCTTATAAAATAGGCCCTTGTACCAAGGATGCTGCCGTCGTTTCCTTGTTGTATCGCAATACTGATACGTTGTGCGAGGAAGCCGCCAGCACGGTCACCAGTTACGTCAACCAGTTTCGCGATTTCTCAAAAAAAAAACTAATAGGTAAAATAAATAAATAATTATGATGTACTCATCGGCATATTGTAATATCATCGTCCACATCGACGGTTATTATAATTATTCGTACACAAACAATAGTAATTTCTACGCGGAGTGCAGAGGTCCATATCGTCCGGGTCCCATATTTCCCCCGCG